>NW_017535808.1:0-1170 GCF_001853355.1 Bactrocera latifrons | reverse complement strand
TTGCAACCCTGTGCTGAAAAATGCATATAAATCGCTTTTTCTTGTTTTTAAAATCGGAAAATATTGCCAAACAACTTGCATTATTATACTATTTTTGGTTTTTGTGTTTTTATTTATTTATAAAAATTACGTTATTTACCAATTTTTGGTTTTCCATTAAAAAAAAGATAAACATTTTTGAATCTATTTTCAATACATTATATTTCAACGCACATGTTTGCGTATGTTTTTATGATTACATGTGGAATTATGTAAGCGCATGCATTTTTTTTTTCTTTTTTTTGCATGTATTTTTTAATGTAAATTTGTATCTGCAATATGTTAAGGATTAAATTCAATATGCATCAATCATTGCAAAATTTTAATAACGTTTTCAACATGACCAGACATGCATAAAAATTTGATATGAAAAATAATACAAGTCAACGCACAAATATATATGCATACCTACATGTATGTATATTTAAGCTATGTTTTTAATTTTATACAAATAAATGCGCTTTTGTTTCTACATATGTGTGTGTGTGTGTGTGTGTGTGTACTTGTATGTGCATTTTTTATGTAGGGACAACCGAATCGACACATGACTGGTTTGCTGACTCAATTTAATTTGAAAAAAAAGGTTGTTGAATAATCAAACACGAGATTAGCTGTCAAAGTTGAAACAACAATAAAAAATAATATAGCCTTTGGCAAAGTAATTAAAGGGCGTTATTTAAATTGAATTTTGCCATAAAGCGTTTATGCACGAAACTCAGTGAAAATTTCCGGATGTCGAAAAAAATTAAGCTCTGAAACTATTGAAACAGAAAAAAATTATATTGAGAAAAATTAATTACTTAAAGCTACTAGCTCATTTTGGGAAAAAAATTTAGCCTAATTAATTTTAAAATATTCTAAATTTTTCTGAAAACTTTAATTTGATTCTTATTTGTTAATCATTCTACTTTTTTTTAATTTTCTACATTACATATTATATTGCTATTATTCCTACAAATGTTTCTCATACGCAGTGGTGTTCTCATCTCATTTGATTATTATTTAGCCACCCCACTAGTAATTCCATTAATTTATATTTTTTATTATTTTTCGAATTTTCAATTATTTATTTAACAGCTGTCTACAGAATTAGTAAAAACTTCAATTATATCTTCATTTTTTTAATTTTCT
>NW_017535807.1:0-2980 GCF_001853355.1 Bactrocera latifrons | reverse complement strand
GAGAAAGCGGGAGGATCACAGCGGCGATAAGTTGACTTGCAGATTGCAGATCTACACGAGACTGAAGAAAAGTCTAATACGTTTGCATGTGTGGATGTGCTCTCGCGTGTGGGTGGTGTTGATGTGGCAGTTGAGGCAGTGCTCATGTGCCTGGGCAACATGCTGGCATTGTGTCGGCGATAACTCCTTAAAGAGCCCACAGTGCTGTAGTCGGTGTTTCCGGCGACATAGCGGGCATCGGATGAGACGCGGCTAGGCTTGAGCGGATGGCGTTGATGGGGCTGCTGGTGAGTCACTACCAGAAGCGGTAGATGATGCAATAGAATTGGTTGGGCGGGGCGTAGGGATAGGCTCAGTACGTGCCACCTTGGTTGTCGACCGAACAGTTGGGGTTGGTGTAGTAGACATGTCCACGTCCATCTTGATCTCTGTAAAAAATTGTATTTGAATATACATGGTAGTATATAATTGGAATGCGTGATTGTGCCACGTTATGTGGCATGCCTGGGTCGTCGTATTGACCGACCATTTCTGTAATTTTTATTGTTATTGTTAACGGCTGGTTGCGGGTGGCAGTTTTATTGATTTATGTTCATTGTTGATTGATTTTTGTTTGTGTTTCGACATTATATTCGGATTATTTAGTATGGGATTTTCGCTATTATCCGCGGTTGGTAGAAAGCATAATTTAACCAGCGGTCTGGTGAGTATTCCGCTTTGTGTACGGAGATCAACGACCCGGATGTGACCGTCTGAGCCATAATGGAGCTTTTCTATACGGCCAAGTCGCCACTCGGTAGGTGGGAGACAATCGTCGTTAATAAGTACACAATCTCCAAGCTTTGGCGCATTTTCTGATGTTTTCCGTCGATACCTCTTGTGGAGGTCCTTTAAATAGTATTCTTTCCATCTACGACTGAAATTATGATGGAGAGTTTTAATTCTCTCTCATCGATTTAATAAGGATAGCTACTCCACGCCTGGCTCAGTTGTGGCCAGAATGGGTTTTGAATTTGAGAAAGTGCCCTGGAGTTAGCGCTGTGAGATCTGAGGGATCTTGCGAGAGTGTCGTTAGTGGTCGTGAATTGAGAACGGCTTCAATGCGAATTAATAGTGTTGTAAATTCTTCGTAATTAAATTTTTAATTCCTAGCTACCTTTTTTAAGTGGGATTTGAAGCTTTTTACAGCTGATTCCCATAACCCACCCGCGAAGCGAGCAAATGCCGCGAGAAAAGCCTTTTTTGTCAGATTAGTACATAGCTCGAGGTGCACTGCTTTTGTCGTAAAACAGACAAAGACAGCCACGTAGCCTTTGATTAGTGTGGAAGACCTTAGAATGGACGCCTTTATCTGAAGAGGCCCAGCTAAATCGACACCTGTAATGGTGAAAGGCAGAGCGAAGTTGCAGCGCTCCGGTGGAAGTACTTCCATAATCTGTGTCCTCATCTTCTGTTTATGAATGGTGCAGATCTTGCATATGAAAATTCACTTTTTTATTTGAGGCCTTAATCGGGGAATATAGAACTCTTGGCGGATTATATGTTGCATTTAGGCGATTTGCAACATTAGTTTGTGTATATGCTTGAGTAGTTGAGTAGCAATGTTGCAAGTCGAGACTTCTCTGGTATTATTAGAGGGTGGCGTTCGTTATATGCCAGGCTTTAGTTAGCAAGCCGTTCGTTTGGAAATATACGTCTTCCATGCATGTGGAGGTTTTTCTATCCATGCTAATACAATTTCGGAATCAGGCCAGGGATACAATTTATATTTGGCCATATTTAGATGAGTTTGCACCATGGATACTAGTTTGGCTAGTAGTAGCGCACCACATAATTCCAGTCATGGCAGACTTATTGTTTTCAGCGGAGCCACCTTTGCCTTAGCTACTAGTAGGTGACTGGTGGTCGCTGTGTCGGATTGTGTGCGCACATAGATGGTAGCACAATATGTCTTTTCAAAGGCATCACAAAAGCCATGTAGTTCAACTTTGTGCTTTGGTTCCTAATTTATCCATCATGGGATTCGTGTCTGAGAGATATCATTCAGATTACCCGCGAACTGGGACCACTTTTCTAAGCGAAGTTCATCCCAGTCAGTTCCGTCAAGCCACAATTCTTGTATTAGAATTTTTGCTTGTATCATAATTGGCGAAAGCCATCCTGCGTGGTTGAAAAGTTTTGCCACCGAGTATAGAATTTGCCTCTTTGTTATAGCTGATAGTGCGGATATTGACTTGATTGATGTTTAAATGAGTTAAGCATCCACCCACTTTACCCGAAAAAATAGCGCACCCTACTAAGATAGCTTCATTAACCACATGACACTACATCACACCACAATTGAGAATATCACCACACCCAGCAAGCGGTCACCCCACGACGACATCGCATGCCGCTAAACCACCAAAGAAGGATTTGAACAATTCTTCAGACGCTCATGGCGCGTCATAATTCGAAAACACAGATTCGCGCTTTCAATATTCGTCCTCGACTGATCCCCCGTGATGCAACGTATTGATCCTACTTGGTATTTAATACTTGCGATAAATAAACCTTAAACTAAAATTATTGCACATTTTAAATAAAGCATTTTTTATTTAATGATTGAGAAAGTGGGCTGTACTTCCTTTTGCGAAGTTAGGCAACAATTATTTATTTGGAATTAATCCTTATCACAACAAATGACTTCATAATTAGGTGTGCTAAATCGCCTTTACCCCCACATAACCTCACGCCTCACATAACCTCTCGCCCCACATAACTACTAAACTTGCAACATATCAAGAACTAAATACACGAGATGGTTTAATGTAGATGGGATCAAAATTGGACGATGCGCGTGGTACCGCCCACTTTTAAATGAAATCACTTTTCTCGAACTCGACCGATTTCAACCAAAGTTCCCTACTTTTTAACAGAAAAAATACAAAAGCTTCCAATTTCGTAGGGAAATATTTAATATAATTCGAAAGGACATTAT
>NW_017535806.1:0-3040 GCF_001853355.1 Bactrocera latifrons | reverse complement strand
ACAAATCGATAAATTGTCATCTTGTTACCGAAGCATCATTGGATAATACCGCAATTCAATGGCGAGTTCACACGTGAGGCACATATAAATGTTTCTATATAATTTTTTTCAATATGCGTGCGGTTATGAAATACAGCTATTCGCACATATACAGGGGATTTTCATTTGGATGAGTAAACGATTTTTGAAGAAGCGCCAACTGTGGTCGAAAACAATAAATGTTTTTACAATATCAATATTTTGCGCATCAAACCAAAATCGCATTGTTCTTGTTCTTGTTTCACCACAAACCTCAAGAACTTAAACGAGCTTCAAAACTTGATTGAAATCAAGGTTAGTCCATATTTTCGTAAAATATCGTTACAGGTTTTTACTCAGTAAGTCCGCTTAGGACTCAAGGAAGTTATAAGGTGTTTTTTTTTATTTGTAGCGCCTAGTTTTTAATGAATAACACAACTAGKCATACCATGCTGCTCATGATAGCAAAGCGAAAATTACGTCATTTCAACAAATGAAGGCCTTGGGGGAAGACGCATCACTGGCCCTTCTTCCAGAGATGGCGATTCGAAGACGATAAACTTCAGAAACACGTTTAAACTTACTCTCAGAAGGAAGGCGAATGTTTGTGAAGTCAAATCGCTATCAGTGGAGCAGTATTTAGGAATTCCGAAACACCTATCAGTTTGCGGTTTCCTCCAGTTTGATGGGGTCAGAACTGTGCATTGCAGTGGGTTCCCACACAATAAGGGAGTTGCTTCGCACGGAGGAGAGAGTGGGAAAAGAATGACATTGTCAGCAAGAAACACATATGCTCCACGACTATTTTTTCCCATGATTTTCCGAAGATCTGGGTCTATCTCAATAGTTTTAAGCTAACGTAAACGCAAATAATCTCAAACTATACGTTTTTTTGCGGAAATACGGAAGCATTGGTTATTTGAGGTTGAAAGTATTCAAGATTAAATTTATTTTTTTGCTTGGAAGTCTTCCTGCATTTTATTTTCTCTAGCTCAATTTAACCCAACATTTTGTGCTATTTTAACCATTTTTCACTTCATCAGTTCTATACGCATGCATTAGTACTTATGGAAATACTCCATCTGCAATATCTCTCAATAACTTTAGTGTTTGTAATGGTCAATTGGCGATCCAGTAACAGCCCAGAGCAATTTTTTTGTTCACAAACCACCATGAGCTTGCTGTGAGTTTCGGCTAAGTAGCACGTATCTGTTCTTGGATGTATAAGGGAACGTGGAAGTAACTGGAAGTGTGAACATAATAATTGACGTAGAATGATGCAAAGACAACGCAGAAATAAAGATCTACAATGTACGAGGAAAAGCAATGATATCAATAAACTCTTGATTACCAATATTCGTAAGCAATTTCAATACAAATTGCTGAAAGTATAAGTAAGAGAAACAATCACAACAATGTAGAATAGATGAGCGCATTAAGCACTTTAACACTCCGATTCACGTGTCTTTACGCAAAAAAAGAAAAGTTTAATGTATATAAATAAGTATTTCTGATGAATTTTTCTTATTTCGAAAGTTGAAGAAAGTTATCTGAGCGCCATTCACATTCGCGATTAGCTGACAACTTTCGATCTTGGACCAAGTATCCTCTGGGTAGCCTAAAATCATCCGTTTGAAGGCGAGCTAAATTGAGAAGGCGAAATATACCAAACGAGGTTTCAGGCAAGGTGACTTCCTTTGGTGTGACTTCTTTTAGCTAATGTTTATGTATACTGAAGTTTTGAAAAAATCATTAAAACCTTCAGGAGAGAAAAAACATAAATAAAAATTTGATAATAATGGACACCCTAATATACAAACGCAGTAAAATCTTATGCTGTTTTCTCTTTTATTTTAGTTTAGGAAATATTTATTTCCATTCCAGTGCCTTGTGATGCTTAGGCTACCAATTAATGTCCAAATCAGCTGTTCACACTTAGTGATTAATGTCATTCGGCAAATACTGACTCATGTCCACAGGCACGTCCAGTCATTYATATGTATTTATGTAATGAGGCCATTACCAATTTGTTGCCAAGATGGTATAATAATAGCGATGGTAATCGGTTAAGGTTGGAGGGGGTGTCTTCTATCGAGAGCTTCGAATCAATTTTATTTTCAGACTGCTACTGTAATGTCTTTCAAGCAGTAGTAGCAGCCATCAAGGTAGCAGCAGATTTACTTCTCCATTTGTGCGGCTTCCGCTTGGCAGGAATGCATCCATTCTTATAGCGCAGCTGTTGTACAAACCTTGAGTTCTTTGACCGGGATCTCAAAGCTATAGACCAGGATCGATAGTTTTTGAAAACAGAAAAAACGCATAGTGGAATGGGATGTAAAGGGAATGATAGCTAAAATATCAAACATTAAGGAAAAATAATTTACGAGCGATTTTGATCCCAAGCAAATAACTGAGAAGACACGAAGCGCTTGTGACGACCTTTTTGGGCTATAAATTCCTGTGCTTAATCATCAAACTTAGTTTATGATTACAAAATTAGTCAGATCGGGAGAGCTCCAACATAGTCTTATAAAAAATAAAACTTTAATAAGTAAACGAAAACATAACGATTATTATCAAAACCGAGACAAGTTTTCACCTATCCTATTAAAATATTAAAGAAACAGCCTAAACGGATTAGAATTGAAAAATACTCTAGAAGTCTGTAGTTGAGAACTTTTAGCTTTTTTGCCTAGGAGATGCGAATAAAAAGCCTGTACATAATAAAGATAGAAAAGAGAGCTTTCGGCTTTCAGTACTGTTTTCAAGAACCTCTAAAAATCGAAACTCTAAGCGATTATAGCACCGCTGAAGAAAAAGATGAACTTTGTGTTTAAGATTTATGTGAAGAGTCATATATGTTTTCGAGTTCAGTCACAGAAAGTTATATCAAAGAAATAGGCCACAAAAATAAAGGAAGCAACAGCAGCATTCATAGCCTAACCACTTTTATGCTTAAACCTCTGAACTTTCTTGTCTTTCTATTTTTGAATGACCAGTTCACCATAAATTTAAGCAAACA
>NW_017535805.1:0-3039 GCF_001853355.1 Bactrocera latifrons | reverse complement strand
TGTTTTTTTCTTGTTTCATCATTTAATTCATGCTCGGCCATTATTTTGTGACTTATTCTAATAACAATGTTTTATTTATTTTAGTGACTTACTCTAATGATTGTAAACTAACAACTTATTCTAAAGCCTTCTGATACACAAAATTTTTGGTTTTATTTTCATGCGGTGTATAAATGTAAAGTAACGATGGTTTCCCTACTCGAGAACATCCTACATACAGTTGCCCATGTCCAAAGCATGGATAAGTTAGGTCAATTCCACATAATTGAAGTGTTTGACCTTGAGACTTATTGATTGTAATAGCAAAAGCAAGGCGAATGGGAAATTGAAGTCGCTTAAAATCAAAAGGCAAATCTGTTGAAATCATTGGAATGCGCGGAATCAAAACATCTTCACCTTTAAATTTGCCTTTCAAAATTGTTGCTTCAATTACATTGTTCATTGTCCGTTTCACTGCTAATCTTGTCCCATTGCATAGTTTCGGCTGATTGATATTTCGCAACATAATGATCACTGCGCCGACTTTCAATTGCAAACGATGTGGTGGCAAGCCAGGCAAATTAAGTGAATTCAAAAATTCAATTGGATAATTCACTACATCGTCGGGATTAGTGATTGAATCAATTGATTTATAGGTGACAACTTCACCTGGAATTTGAGTCAAAATACTGGCATTGATTTCATTGACATCGACATTTTTGGCAGCTAATATAGCTCTCTCGCTTAGCCAATCTTGATTTCGATAGTTTTGTGCAATATTTGGGAATACATTTTGCACTAATTGTACTCTTGATTCTGTTACGGTACAAAAATTAGTTGGAAGTGTGATCATGCCTGTATTCTTATCAATTGGCTTTCGTCCATTTCCAATTTGCAACAAATGTTCGGAAAATTCAGCAGCTGTTGGATCATTCTGTAACTGCACACGAACATTAGTAGTTAATGTGAGTTTTTGAACATATCTCCACAGATTAGAAGATTTAAGGCACGCTCTCAATTCATCAGCTGCTGTTGATTTGGGAATAACAGGCAAAGTTTGTCGAAAATCACCGGCCAATAGAATTAGTGCACCACCAAATATGTTTGTGTTATTTCGAAAATCTTTCAGTGTTCTATTTAAGGCTTCCAGTGATTTTTTATGAGCCATCGTACATTCATCCCATACAATAATTTTACATGTTTGTAAAACCTTTCCCATTCCAGAATTTTTAGAAATGTTGCAAGTTGGTTCTTCATTTACTTGCATATTTAATGGTAACTTTAATGCAGAATGTGCAG
Source organism: Bactrocera latifrons (assembly GCF_001853355.1). Taxonomy (NCBI): domain Eukaryota; kingdom Metazoa; phylum Arthropoda; class Insecta; order Diptera; family Tephritidae; genus Bactrocera; species Bactrocera latifrons. Next base: position 1,761 of record NW_017535805.1, on the reverse strand, counting down.
TGCGACCGCCGTCCAATAAAGTTGCCGCTATTCCAGATGATGCCAAAGCCAATGCAATATTATTCTGTGATCGAATGGTGGCCAAAATTAACGACAACAAAAACGTTTTTCCAGTCCCACCTGGTGCATCTAAGAAGAATATTCCTCCTCTTTCATTTGCAACATTGTCTATAATTGTGTCATATGCCTGCCTTTGTTCTGTGTTTAATTTTGGTAGGTTTGTTGTTACAAATGTGTTCAGATCATTTCGATCATATTCTTTTTCACGTCTTAATTCTGCATTGTATGCATCATGCATCGGACGATTTGGTGCGATCATACCTAACTCACTCAGAGTTTTATTTGCAATCATCAGGCAAAAGTCTTCGATTTTAATTAATGCCTCATTATATAATTCATCTGTATAATTCAAATTTGGATTTGCAGTAATGCGACGTACTTGATGTAGGATATCTTCTGTCATGTATTCTTGGTAAGTACTCCACAATTCTTTTGGGTTTGCTGGGAAACATGTAGCAATAATGATGGCAAATAGTGTTCTTATTTGGTGTGGAGAACTTGTTGCACATGCATCCATAAGAGTTGCATCCCACTGATTATCATTTTCAAGCAAATTCAATTCTTTGCATGCTTGCTGATAAGTACAACAAAGATGACCATTAACTCGTTTCAAACTTTCGAATGATCTTGGGCCGGGAATATCAACTAAGAGTAAACGTAAATAGAAACATTCCACTTTACTTGGATGCACAGTGTAAAGTCGTCCGATTGCATCACCCAAATGAACACCTGGATATCCATCTACAGGTATTCCTCGTTGCCTTCGTACCCAGGACCTTGATGATGCATTCCAAGTATAATATTTAGGAACATTTGAATAAAGCAATGTTCTTGCAAATGAATCTGTTTCACATAAGTTGAAAAATGCAGTTAGTGTTGTTGCTGGTGATCGTTCGGCCATTTGTTGAGCAGTATTTTCAGTGAAATAAACACTTTGTTCATTTTCTAAATGGACTGACAAATGAATAACAGCTGGATGGCGATCATGAATCGGAAATGATAATATTCTCCAAACTGCTTCGTTGCTACTAATGTATCTTCCCATTTGGTAATTAGTAATTTCATCATTTCGATTTACAACTCCAAATACTGCCATGTCACTTCCTTTATTGATATATTTGCATATGTATTTGATGGATTTTACGGAGTTACAATATTCAACATTTATATGTGCGTTAAATGTTTTCGATAATAATTTGGAATACGGAACTATCCAACGGTTATCGATCTCCACATCTTGATTATTTATTTTCACAGTGACTGTTTTTCCATTATCTTCTGGTGATCTTCTACGGTACAATGGATATCCATCATTTCCAGTCATTGTTTCAGCAATTAATTGCCTTGGGTAGTTTTTTGAACATTTACCATCAACCATACATGGAGAATTTTGATTTAACGTACCACACGGTCCATGAATCATGTTTTTGGTTACAGTAGTATGTAATTCTGGATCTTCATTTATATCTGGAATTTCAGCACATATAATATGATCAATTTTATCTGTGGTTAGTTTTTGTTTTAACCAAATCAAAATATGCGCATGAGGCAAGCCTCTTTTTTGCCATTCCACAGAATACATGAAACATTGTACATCTCCGTAAACTTTATGTTTTACAATGAAATCCATTAGAGACTGTAGCTTTCGTCTAAACACTCTTGCAGTAATGTCATGCCTATCAGTAGCTGATTGCCCAGTAT
>NW_017535804.1:0-3048 GCF_001853355.1 Bactrocera latifrons | reverse complement strand
CAATTTTGTTCAGCCAAATGAACGTACTTTACCCATAACCATCACCCATCTTGAGACGCAGCATTGAGTAGTGGATAATTTTCGACCGAATAGAGCACTTCCAACAAGCAATGAAGAAAATATAGCAGCAGTAGCTGAGTGTGTACACGTAGACCGTGGAGAGTCGATTAAACGGCATTCGCAGACTGGACTAATGTACGGAACGACTTGGCGCATTAAACGTCGAGATCTTAAATTGAAAGCATACAAAATACAGCTTACCAAGTGACATCGATTACCTCTATGGGCTCTTGAAAAGTTTCAAGAAGATCCGATGAGGACCATCACTGAATCAATAGGTATGTTCTTCAAAAATGATGCCGGTAAGAACAGAACCGTTAATATTGACAACTATCACGCCATGGAAACCGACTATTTGATGTCTGAACTTGAGAATTGTGATCTCCTCAGCATTTGGTTTCAAAAAGGCAGCCAAACTTCCCACACATCTCAACAATCGATGGACCTATTAAATAAAGACTTTGTTTTGAGCCGGTCGGTTGCCCACCAAGACTTTCTATGTAGAGTTGTACAAAGCTTAATGTTTATGCGGACAAGCTCACCTCAATTCAGGTCTTAGAGCAAAGCATCGCATGTGTCATTCGCAAATTACCAGTTGAAATAGATGCACCATCTGAGACGCAGTGCCGGCCAAAGAGATAATCTTCAAAAAATTAATATGAAGGAATGTTTTTTGGAATAATAATAAACATTTTCTATTGAATTTGAAGTTTCTGTCTTTTGCTTTAAAAAAGTTGGGATCTTCAATGTAGATCACACTTAAGCTTTTTAATGCGAATGCCATGGAATAAAGCAAAAAAAACTTGTAACCCAAACCTATTGAAGATTAGGGACTCCATTGTCTATTTTTTTCTAACCTATTTCCTTATGGAGCGCGAAAACGGGGATTAAAGCGACATATTTTATATCAGAAAGACATTCGGGAGACAAATTCGAAGATGTCATTAATTTATATTGAAAATTTTTGTACAAAGTTTTGATAATCACATGATGTCCTGATCGTTTAATAACGCTCTTAAGTACTATTAAGCTACTAACTCACTTTTTACCAGTGACTCCTCTCTAAAGCACTTTGAGTACATCGAAAACATCGGCAAATCTCACTAGTACTTACACGCAAATTCGAAAATTTTCACCGTGAAATACACACTCGTTAGTTAATCCAAAAAAAAGAAAAAAATACATAAACACACGCCAAGCTCAGACCAAACTTCAGGCTTTAAACCTCAGACGCCAAAGCCTGGCAGTTCGTCATATTTCAACAAGTCCGTAGCGTTTCAATTACGTTCAGCTGTGAACACACGCTGACGGCAACGCTTTGGCGCCTAAAATTAGGTAACAAACACCAATGAGCAGCCTGCGAGCAAACACAGGCGTAAACATGGCAAGCACAAGCGTATATTTAACGTAAAGCCAGCGCACACACACACACAAACTTATGTTTGGGCAAGCGCTTGGAAAAGGCAAGGAAACATGATGTAGAAACATCGCGTAAACACAAAAGATATTCACTGAACATGCCACACCGCTCCACGTAGGCGGCTGCCGGCGTCGCCAACAACAAAACGCTCGCTTAGATGACAATAGGTGCGTCTGGCGCGTGTTTTTGTGTATGAATGTGTGCTTAGCACACGTACTCAGCAACAATAAGAGTCAATCCAACAGCAAGCACAACAACAATAACACAAGCACTGTAACTACAACGTGCAACACAAGCGCCGTGTGACACAAAAGCCAACAAACGTGAAATGAAAGGAAAAGTGGAAGAAAAAAACAAAAGCAAAAAAGCTAAAAGAAATTGACAAGCAATTTTTCACGGCTTTATGATTTCCAATACTTGTGCGTTGACAACGTCCGCTTGCCACCTTACTTCCACCTCAAGTGCCTTTTTTGCCAATTGTCCTTCCGCATGCTTGACGCCCGCTTGGCACCGTCTCCCAGGGTGAGAAGCTAAGCAAGTGGCCTGGCTTCATTGCCGTGAGAAATAAACAAAAATACGCGCTCATTGAAATACAACAAAAAAAAACACTCCCACTTACATTCACACACATACATATTTACATAGGCACTTTAGCAATTTGTACAAAATATTTCGCTTCCGAGTGGCAGATTTGTCGGTGATATGTCTATTAGCGGTATGGGGAGGTAAGTGTGTGTACACATAGGCATTAATGGTATTTTATATAAATAAATTTATCATAAATTTCATGAACTCAGATCATTTTATTTAGTTTTCTTGAAAATTTGTTTTGTTTTAAAAATTTCGAAATTTCAATATATGCCTGTTGTTATCACCAACTAAAAATATGTAAAACTTCATCAAAAATATCATTTGAACATATAAAGAGCTTGGAGGTGGAACTTTAGGAAGATGTGTGATGCATATATACTTTCGATGATATCATCGTAGCAAATATATATAAATCATTATCAGCAAAAGGCGTTAAGCATTGCCTACATTAAGGAGCATTATGTGCATATTTTTAGACTTTGCAAAATAAATAGAACTAGACCAAACTATTTTTGGTAGCAATTTACGTAACTGATGAAGATTTGACATAAAATGACAAAACGGCTTTGAGCTGCTCGAAAATAATGGTAAGCTCTAATGAGATGGGTGAAAAATGGAGAGCATTTCTGAAGATATATACTCCTATATATAATCATAAAGTGTATGCAAAATATTATACATATTCTCCAAAAATGCGTTTTATAGATTTTGGCTTTTTTCGCATGGCAAATTTTCCTACTGGGTGCGTTGATTATTGCCATCGCGTGCTAATATTTTATTATTTGTACTTATAACGGTTATTTGACACATTTATAAATACCTTCAACACTTCAACAATAAAAGATATACAAGGTGGAGAAGCACGTTTCCACCTTCCAAAGGATAATAAAAAATTTACTACATTTTTCGAGTGATTAAATTTGGTATAAGTGTCACTTTAAGACCAACAATATTTCGTGGTTTTTATGGCTTTTTTT
>NW_017535803.1:0-3059 GCF_001853355.1 Bactrocera latifrons | reverse complement strand
CATACATACATACATACATACATATACCATTTTCGCTTTTCATACGGTCTAGGTATGAGTATTTTCTTATAAATATATCGACCTCGCTTATCAAAACTTTTATTATGAATTATATAACAATAACAACATGTAAATATGTAAGAAATATAAATTAGAACATTCAAGTGATAAGTGCTCGCAGAGCCTCAGTCAAACTAGCTACTTCCCCATTCTGTGCCGTGTGACGTGCGTGAATGTCACCTGACTCGCTGTCAACTGGCGGGCTCTCACAGAACGAGCTCGGCATACGTGTCTGTTTGTGTACAAACGACACTCAGGTTATCGCATGCGATCCTTATCTTTACGGTACCCGAAGTGGCGTGTATTGCGTTCCGGGGACTATGCATCGGCACTCACCACCAGCGCTGACTAGTGGTTCCACTTGAGAGAAGTTAAAATATTTAAATTAGCATAATACAAAGTGATTGGCATCGTTGACGCGCACATTTAATGCCAACCTGCAGCGGTCAGCGGTCAGCGGATTGTCGCCGTCGGATAATTACGAAAATTAACGAAATTAATGTTACTGAAATATGAAACACTGGTATAACTCATTTAAAATGCGGTGGGAACTGTCCGACCTGGGCTGGGGTGGATTTTAATTGAATAGCGCCTTGTGGGACAAAAATTATGGAAATTACTTAGCTTTGTTGTCTTTCCCAGATGAGTTCATAATTTGTGAGGCTTATGCAAGTGCGTGTATCGTTGAATAATGAATAATAAAAGTGGACAGCGTTTTCTATGTAAAGTTACGTATATGTACCTAATACTAAATAAAGTAAATCTATGTTTAATGTATGTATGGTATATCGGGCGATAAAATGTTTGAGTTATCTAAGCCTCACACAATTAAGCCTAAGGGGTAAGAGAGACCTGATTAAAGTATAAAATGGAGAAAATCCACCTGATTGTAGAATGTGACTAAATGCGGCTCTGGATGGTTGAAAATGGCAACTAGTTGCAATGGGAGCATTTTCCGCACTCCCTCGAGTACTTTCTACTGATTTGTATATAGTATTTTCAATCCAAACCTGYAACTCCAAATAAACTCCCCAAAATATTTTTATTGAGAGCCCTCTGTGGCATTCCTAATAAAAATCATTACCATATAAAACAGCTGATATGCTTCGACCTTCAAATTTGCTAAACAACGCCAAGTCGCGCCAGAAAAGCTCGCAGATATTAAGCGTGCAATAGACCAATCAACAATGGGCTAAATCCCTTGAAAACAAGGGTTAAAGCGAGCCTTACAGAAAATTGAAACTTAAAAGCCTTCAAATGGTTAATATCAGTCTAAATATAATGTGCTTCGTTTTCTATGTCAGAGTGGCGCTTTCATTTTGAGAAGGAAATTTTTGGATGACGTTGTAGAACTCAAATCGGCTGCTTAAAAAATAATGAATAATATAGAACGGTTTGGGACTCCTTCAAAATATTTTTGTCTTTATTACTAGTACTAAGAAGCCTGTCTTCGAGTTCGAAAATAATGCTTATAATGATTTCACATACAATTAAGAATAAAGGTATATTCTGACACAATACCGTCGCTGTGACATCTAGATATGTACAACATGTATATCTAAATTCATTTATGAAAATAATCGAGTAGTTCAAAATGTCAATAGTAATCCTCCGTAAAAGTTCAACCAATTTTCGTGCCTTGAAATGGAGCATCATTTATATAAAATAAGGAAATAAACGAAGTGATGGAAATTACCATACATTCGCAGATTCCAGAAGAATTTTAACCAGGAACACAAAAAAGGAGTTATTTCATATTTCTTGACTAAACAAATTATTATTAAGGTAAGGTCGAATATAATATGTAATATATGATGTAACAATAGAAAATATTATTTTTTGAAGACTGCAAAAGTATGTCAGAAACTTCCAAATTTTCATCCTTTCCTCACGAGATAATCGTTATATTTTGAATTTAATTTTTCGCTTACAAAATATGAGYTAATTTATATCTTTCTTACTGAATAATAGTTATGCGGTGAGTTTTTCATAACTCTTCTACAATAAGAATTGAAAGGGTCTGCTTGTTTTTTTGCCCTTTCCATTATTATTGGATTATTGGCAGTTTCAGAAATAACATTTTGYAGAAAAAATCTTTGAAAAACGCGTAAAATTTGAACCACATACATATGCTTTTTTGAAGAATTCTTGGAATATATCTCAATCAAGTCTAATTTAACAAATAATATTCAGATCATTTATTGTTTTATTCATCGAAATGCAGCGCTTTGGCAGAATGTTAATTGTTTTGTAAACAATGATGCATAAAAATTTTTAGAAGTTAACACCTCATCATTCGTAGCAGCAAGATACTAAAATTCAATGTGCGGTACTTAACATCATACATGCATCCATCCATCTACATATATTCTTGAGCAAGCAGTRCAAAGGCCCATGCCAGTTGTACACCCACAACAAAGGAACCACAAAAGAAATCAAAACAAATTCATAAGCGAAAAATAAATATTCTAAACAATCGTTTATGAGCATTTACGAGACCACAAAAGTACGCACATAAAGCAAATATTGCGATAAGAAAAGGAACCCCACCAAGAGTGCGAAAGTGACAGAAACGAAATGAGCAGCGGCTCTGGAAAGGGTCGTCACAGCAAGTGTTGGACGAGAGCACCCAAATAACATGAAGACAATTAGATTACCTGTCGCTGGTACACTCGAGAGTGTCACAAATACACACACACACCCATACAAGTGCGCCCCGAATGACAGATATGAACAGGACACTTGTTGTCACACAAGTCAGGCACCGCCTCGAGCCTCATAGCGACAATTTAAGAGCACAGAAAACAGCGAAACCAATTAAGGGACAATAGCGTCCAAAATCTTGTTGGCGGACGGACATGGCAGCAAAACCGATGAAATTGACAGAATGTGACAAGCGTGCAACACTTGACGAAATTGAGAAAACAATAAAAGGCCGAAATTGAAATGACAATCAGCCGATTCAAGTGGATTTTGGCAGAGTGTGTGCACTCCAGCAT
>NW_017535802.1:0-3063 GCF_001853355.1 Bactrocera latifrons | reverse complement strand
ATATGTACATATTTTGATATTATTAAAATTGTTTAGTATAATGACTTTTTGTTAAATATTTTTGTATAATTTCCCTTTCTTATGTACATAGATACCTGTCTCTTATACACATCTCGCGTTTTTCTCGAAACTGTGTTTTTGAAGTCGGTGGACACGATTTCTCGAAAAGTTATCGACCGATTTAGTTCGTATTGTGTACACGTTTTTGAAATAATATTATCTAGTTATTGAACGAAGGATTTTTTCTTGTTTCATTACAACTWATTTTTCTGACCAAAAAATGCCGAAAATTTTACCAAAAATTAGATTTTTTGTTCAAAGTCTGAGAAAAGAAGAGCAATTTTAATATTTTTTTATTTCCTACGTTCAAAAACGAGATTTAGATATGTACTAACAGAATATGCTTCGTATTTTAACCAATAATAAGTTATGCTGTAAACGGCGAGAGCACTTTTTTGAGAAACACCCAGGGAAATGCGGTCTCAACGGCGGAATTTTCAACATTTCTGTATCGAAATTTTAGGAGATATTGTGCGAATACATATACATTTGGTATAACATATTATATTTTTTATATATGATTGCTTGTATTAAAAAAAATCGTAAAAATACCTTTTTTTGTACCTCTTAAACCCACCTAACCTCTTAAACAACTGTCTCGGGGATTGGAAAAAAAGTTGTCAAAAGTGTATTGTGACCAAGGCGGATTAATTTAAGAAGGACGACATTGACACTGATGATTAAATTAAGAATTTTAAAATTATGAACAAAGTCTTACTATTTATTGTTCATAGTAGCACACGCGTTTATTTTTAGAAGAGTAGTTTCCAAAATTTTTGAGTTCTCTAGTTGTGACTCAAACGCTCGAGCCATTAGTCACAAAACACAACATTTTCGATACAGTGCGTGCGCTGCATTCATAGTAATGCGCCTACAAATGGATTTCACATTCATACATATGTACATATATGCGCACACATTGTGGAGTCTAGACCAGTTTTTGAGCGTGTTGTTGTTTTTGCGGACGCTTTACCGGCACGTGCTGGTGAGAATTTGTATACGTTTACTTACATATGTATGAAAGTATGGCAGACGTAGAGATGAGAGACTTTATTAATCCCATCATATTAAATTCGCTTTATTATTTAGCGCTAATTTGCTGGCATAAATTAAGAAATTATTACAGCCGATTTACAAATTAAATAGCTAAAATGCGTGCCGAATATTTATGTATTGAAAACACAGCAGCTACTATTCATAGTAATCTAATTCCATTTAAGCATGATTTTGTACATTTCCAACCACTTTTTTATTACTTTTTGTAATTATGAGAATCAATTTTTGCCATAACTGAAATCATCATAAATTTAATAGCGAAAATGCGTGCCATATATTTGTGTATTGAAAAAAAATGCAGCGTCATAATTTTCTACATTTTCGACCACTTCTTGGTTAATATTTTTAATTGCGCGTATTAATTTTTGAATACAGGCACAATTTTTTCCTAATAACTTAAACCACAAAATAATAATGGGGAAATCGAATATTTTTTACATATTAAGAAGAAGAACGTTTCCTGCTTATTTTCTTATCACGAAACGATTAGTTCCACCGACGAAATTCTAAGAAGCGTAACATTTTTGTGTCTACTTATATTTCCCAAAAAATGGAACAAAATCAGAATGTACCTATCGGCGTTCTATACTCATGACATCATTGCCAAATTAAACACGTCAAACACTCACCAATCATCACAGCCTAAGACTTGAAATTTTTTTTTTTTTTTGATTCAATGGATAATGAAATCACAGCTTTGAATTCGATGAATTCAGCGGGGCAGAGTCTATCTTAAAGATTTCGTTCATCAACGGCTTTTGAGTGTTTTCACAACATACACATTTATATATATATACATATATATGTATAATGACTTTAACAAATGACCAAGTGTTTAACCAATGACCATTCTTAAATTTCATTCACCAAGCCACTTAAGCCACCAAGCTGATAATTGCTATTTATGTATGGTAATGCTTTAGACATACTTTTGAGTTAACTTTTTCTGGAATTATTTATGTGAAATACTTATGTGCTTATATATGAATGTAGGTGTGTTTGAATATAGAAGTATTTGAATTTATGACTATCAAACTTTTGTGATAAAGCGCCTTATCATAATACAAATATATGTATAAATATAGGTCTACATACATATCGTCACCTAAAATGGAATAGTTTATTCTCTAAGAACAGACATACATATATACGTACATACATACGAGTATAATTATTTATGTGCCTGTGTTCCAAAGGCTTTCACCTAAACTTGAATTTAGAGCCGCATTTTTAGGCTTTAGTTCGGAGCATTGAGCAATAATTTTTCATTAAAAGTTTGATAAACTACATACATATGTATATACATACATATCTACGTATAGAAAACTAATATAATTTAGACCACTACACATTCGTATGATTTATTTTTTCAGAAAGTATGCATGTGGGGAGTTACTGAACTAAGTTTTAGGCAATCATAAGTCGGTCCAAAAGAATAACAAAACGTGAATAGTTAAATGATGAAATGAAAAATCAGTTAAAGTGGAACAATATCAGTGTAAATACGCTATAGATGTATATGTAGATATATTTATAGACATGTATACACATGTAACCATCTCATACGTGCGGCGAAGAGCACTCAGACGGAAGGGCAATATATGTATATGTAATATTTCACATACACACCTGTACACAGCGCATACTTACAGTGCAACCATTGTAAAATGCATTCGTTCTCCAATAAACAGTTCACATTTTTGTGACATTCTTGCATACATATGAACAAATGTCCGTAAGTTATTTGGAATTTAAGTCACCTGATTTCTAAATCATTCGTAGACGTACAATATCGTACGAGTGTAATATGTTCTATTAGTTTACAAATTCCTTGAATCAATTAACAAGGAGTATATGTACATATTTTGATATTATTAAAATTGTTTAGTATAATGACTTTTTGTTAAATATTTTTGTATAATTTCCCTTTCTTATGTACATAGATAC
>NW_017535801.1:0-3076 GCF_001853355.1 Bactrocera latifrons | reverse complement strand
ACTACTAGCCAAACTAGTATCCATGGTGCAAACTCATCTAAATATGACCAAATATAAATTGTATCTCTGGTCTGATTCCGAAATTGTATTAGCATGGTTAGAAAACCCTCCACATGCATGGAAGACGTATATTTCCAATCGAAGGTCTCAAATCCTTGACCTAGTGGGATCAGCCACTTGGCGGCACGTGGCCAGTGCTGACAATCCTACCGACCTAGGTACAAGGGGGTGCAAGCCTCTGCACCTTGCAACTACCACTCTTTGGTGGAATGGCCATCGATGGTTAAAAGAATCCCCCGATTCTTGGCCACGATCGCCCATACGCAATATAATTGCCCCCGAAAGTCGAAAAATCGACTCTTATCTTACGAAATTGGATGATACTGACATCCTTGAGCGATTTTCATCATATCCTCGAGCCTTCAGCGTAATCGCTTATATGCCCAAATTCATAGAGCGACTCAAACTTAGAATTAAGGGAATATGCACGGTATATTCCCAAGGCGATACAGTGACGCACCTAGCCTTACGAAAAGCAAAGGTCGCTCTTATCGCATCTACTCAAGCGCGCCACTTCGGCTGCGAGATGTCATTACTAGGAGAATCCAAGCCGATTGACAAAAAGAGCTTACCCTTAGTACTAAATCCATTTCTGGATACGAAAGGTCTGCTCCGTGCTAATGGTCGTCTTACTAACTCAAGTCTGACATATAATGAACGCTATCCTCTAATAATACCAGAGAAGTCTCGACTTGCAACATTGCTACTCAAGTATATACACATACTAATGTTGCACGCGGAACATCGCCTAATGCAACATATAATCCGCCAAGAGTTCTATAATCCCCGACTTAAGCCTCAACACAACAGAAGATGAGGACGCAAATTATGGCCGTACTTCCACCGGAACGTTGCAACTTCGCTCTGCCTTTCACCATTCAGGTGTTGATTTTGCTGGGCCTTTTCAGATAAAGGCGTCCATGCTAAGGTCTCCCACACTAATGAAAGGCTACGTGGCTGTCTTTGTCTGTTTTACGACAAAAGCAGTGCACCTCGAGCTATACTCAAAGAGMMACAGAAAAACAGTTTGTGGACTTTATTAAACAAGTCTTCCCTGAGATTGTACAAAAGTACGCTCCCCAAGGCATTAATTGGCAATTCATCCCCCCAAGAGCTTTTCATATGGGTGCTTTATGGGAATCAGCTGCGAAAAGCTTCAAATCCCACTTAAAAAAGGTAGCTGGAAACTACAAATTTAATTACGAAGAATTTACAACACTATTAATTCGCATTGAAGCCAGTCTCAATTCACGGCCATTAACGACACTCTCACAAAATCCCACAGATCTAACAGCTCTTACACCAGGGCACTTTCTCAAAGATGGGAAAGAATTAAAATTCTCCATCATGATTTCAGCCGCCGATGGAAGGAGTAGTATATAAAGGACCTTCATAAAAGGTACCGCTGGAAAACTCCTGAAAAGGCGGCAAAGCTTGGAGATTTTGTTCTAATACATGACGACTGTCTCTCCCTACAGAATGGCGGATTGGTTGCATAGGTCATGGCTCCGACGTTCTCATACGAGTAGTTGACCTCTGCACTCAAAATGGARCTCTAACGAGACCGCTCGTTAAAAAATGCTTCTTACCAACCGCAGATAACACCGAAAATGCACATAATAAACAATCCATACAATAATACCGACACGCAGAAATTGAAAAATCCGTCTATTAAAGAAAACCGAAATAAACCGCAAACAACAATCCGATGTTCCCGCTATACAATTAACTAATTAAATAAAACGTTAAAAGAACGAGAAACGCGCTAATACCAACCGTTAAAATTAATATTCCGCACGCAATTAACAAAGAAAACTAATCCCATCGATACGACGACCCCTTTATGCCACATATCGTGGCACGATTGCTCATATCTTGTTATGACAGATTTATAATTAACAATCTTCTCTCAGTGTTAGCCACGCCACCCGTTCGGTCGGCTACCAGCRTGCAACGCACCGGGCCTACCCCAACGCTCCAAGCTGCAGTTGCAACAGCACCGGCAACAGGCAATCGTTCATCATGTTCAGCAAATGGCCCAGGCACATGGGCACTGTTTAAACTGCCTATCGCAGACGCATAGGCTCCAAGAGTGTGAGTCGAGGGGTTTGTGCCAAATCTGCAACAGACCACATCACACGCTCCTTCATCGCAACGCGTTGCGCGATGTGAATCGGCCACCAATACCTCGCAGCCACTCAACAAGTCATCCACCCGGGAGTCGAGCAGTGCATCAGCGGGTTAGAACATCGATTCGGCAACAGCTGCAGCGACTTCTCGGCTAATCAGATGGCTAAATGAGTCACAGACCCCTCACAATATCACACTCCAACACCACACCCATTACATACACCACATCATCATTCACCACCACATCTTAATTACACACCACATCATCATTACATTCCACATCACACGCACACAAATACTACAACCCACTAAAACAAATTTTTACATAATATAGTATACCGTAAATATTTGTGTATTATTTATTTTTATAAATGTGAAAAAAAAATTATAATAACAACACAATTATTTTATTTACACGAAAAAAAGGAGCACTGGCTGCCAGGACCTTCGGCTCGCTGGTGAATCTACGGCTAGGTGACTAAAATTAAGTTCTATTGTCCACGCTTTATATATTTCAAATCTTAATATTAAAATCTGTATACATGCTTAAGTAAAACAAAAACAAAGTTCTCATCTAAGCTAGGTAGGATGTCATATTAAATGTTTTAGACCGCATTTATCCAGATATTTTGATATTTTTGTAACGTTCTAGAGAGACGTAGTTTTCAAAAGTGTTGTAGGTGTTTGGTTATCGAAGATAGTCCTCTTGATTCCTGTAAAATCACCTGTCGAGCAGGTGATGTACTGTTAGTGAAGCCCCCGGGCAATGTTGGCAGTAAGGCGGACTGGACCGATTGAAGAAGTACGAACGTGGACGGACAAATGATTTAACATCGTTACATCGACAGTTTGGTGGATAGGTTGGTTTGCTCCTATCTGGGTTATT
>NW_017535800.1:0-3077 GCF_001853355.1 Bactrocera latifrons | reverse complement strand
CTGGCACCATTTCCACAACTGAGTGTGGTTAATACTACCTTACAGGAATATCTGAGTCAACGCCACACTACTTGGCGTGATTTGAAAGGTCACCGTTTACGCATCTCTTACGCGCACGATCCACCACGTACGCTCATCCATCGACAGTCGGAAACAGAAGCGTGGCAGTTCGATGGCGCTGCGCCACAGATATTTGCGGCGTTCGCGCAACGTCACAATGCTACCATCGAATCCTGGATCGCAAGACCTGGTAATTTTAATATAGCTCGTGTTTGCAAGCATCGGCTACAGGAAGGATCGGTGGACTTATGCACCGATTGGACAATTCAGAGCAGAGAAAACATTTCGAGTACGCCACTACAATTATACACGTACGATTTGGCAGTACGCTATGCGCGACCACTTTCCAAGCTCTACTACTTTCAAGTGCCCTTTCAAGCGGCTGCCTGGCAGGCTATCGGTGTCAGCATTTGTTTGGTAACGTTTGCGACAGCGCTCTTGACGCGACTGCAGCGCGGTGAGTGGCAAATCGGTCGGTTGGGTTTGGATGTGTGGGCTAGCTTTCTATATTTAGCGTTTGATCTGCGGCCAATGCATACGCACCTGCGATCGCTTATGTTGCTAACGCTCGTTATTAGCGGTTTTATGCTCAGCAACTTGTATCTTGCCTATCTGGCGAGCATACTCGGCAATGGTGTATATGAGCCAGAAATAAAGACGCTGCAAGACGTTCGGCGCAACAACATAATCGTTATGACATATGAGTACCAATATGCTAGTTTAAAAAACTTTGGCTTGCCAGCGATTTTGGAGGAACACATGGATATTGTCAGCCAAGAGCAAGTTTTAATGCATCGCAATAATTTCGACACACGCTACGCTTATATGAATCCAGAGATAACGCAGCTACTATATGACTACCAGCAAAAATATTTGCGACGCCCAATCATGCGAAAATTAGACAAACCGATACTTCGCGCACTCGCTGGACATTCGATCAAAGAGGGTTGGCCACTAGAGGAGCTTTTCAACAAACATTCTTTGGAATTGTTCGCCGTTGGCTTGTACAAGCGACTTAATGAAGATCAGAATTTGAAAACTATCCAATTAGGTTATTTTAGTTATGCAAAAGAAGAGCACTCAAGTGTCAAACCTTTGGGTCTAGAATACTTTTCAATGCCGGCGTTACTTTTAAGTTGCGGATACAGTTTGGGCTTTATAGCGCTAATGCTGGAGTTAATGTGTTACAAAATAAAAAAGTTTCGGGAATAAGTAACACAAAAACAGAAGAACATATCTCAATATGTATACAATAACAGTTATATTGTCGAAATAGAAAATATTTCATGTAAAAAAAGACTACCAAAGCAAATCATATATGTATACCATAGGTTGGGATTCTGTTTTTCGTTTGCTTGTTCCAAGAATCACTTCCGCCCGTCAAGCGTTTTTTGAAAAACGTAAACCTGAGGAAGACGACGATGTGGGTTTCTGCCTCTTCGACTAAACAGCTCAACTCTTCATTGGCTGGAATCAGAGACTAGTGAATGGTGGCCAAACCAACCTTCTGCTGAAATTTTCTTTTTATCTTGAAACAAACACTCGTTAAGTGTTTAGTGGGATTGGAAAGAAATCATCCACCAAGAGCTGCTCCAGCTTGGTTGAACGATTGATTTTACATTTTGCTGTTAACAACTGATGAGATTGTAGTAACAGAAAGGGCTTCGTCTTCCATCAGGACAACGCTAAACCACACACATCTTTTATGACTCGGCAAAAACTGGGAGAGCTTGGCTGGGAAGTTTTGATGCATTCACCATATAGGACTGATCTTGCAACCATTTGTTCCGGTCAATGCTGAACTCCCTCAATGGAGTAAAGTTGGCTTCAAGATAAGCTTGTGAAAATTACTTGTCGCAGGTTTTCGTCGAGAAACCAGAAAAGTTTTACACTGACCGAATAATGTCTCTAGCGGAAAGATGGCAAAAGGTGGTCGATCAAAATGATACTTATTTGTTTCATTAAAGTTCACTATAAATATAAAAAAATTAAATTGAAATTAGAAATACGAAAAGACTTTTTGTACTACCAAATATATCAACGTGAGAATAGTGTGAGAGAGTAAAAGAGAGAGTAAGTGAGAAAAAATTAAGGTCTTTTATTATTTTTATTTATAAATACCTTATCTATTACTAATCTAATACAGAAAGCTTTCATTAATTTCTAAATATAAATTCTAAAGCGATTATTTTTTAATTACCAATGAGTTTAGTGTAGGCTCATGTAAGTCACATTTAATACACCATAGACGACTCCTTTGGGTCCAGCAGACCTATTATTAATGGCAAGCAAGTACTAATTAGACAGGTTGCTCAATATTAGTTTCGAGTATTGCATTACAATAAAGTTAGTTTGCAAATAAAAACCCTTAAGCGCAAAATATAAAAGCAAACGTTGCGCCTTCAAACTTTTAGTGCAGATTCCGTGCTCTTCGGACAACGTTAAATACATTTTCGTGAAATAAGAATGTTTCGGTTGATACTCTTCAACGCCTTGCTAACTCTGCACTGTCATTGTGAACACAGCAGCGTTGTAAATTTAGTGAATGGTCTGAGTCATGGCGTGGCTGCCACAACCAACGTTATCTACGCCTTCAATGAAGCACCGCATTTTGCTGCGATTATGAAGAATTTGACTTCTCCGAAGCTCATCATTACCAGAAATATAACTTACGAAATAAGGCACACATTCGATACGAAAATATTGAGTGTGATTTTCTTGGCGAACACCCCCACGTTGGATCAAAGCTGGCACATTGTAGTCTTCAGCACACTTAAGCGTTTGCACCACACCGATGTGCTTTTCCACTGGCCGCGGGAATTCACTTCTGCGACAGATATTTGGTTGACGCTCTTCACACTTTATTGGCAGCATGGCTTGCACATTTTACTGGTGGTAGATGTGCGTGCTCAACTACTAACGCTGGCACCATTTCCACAACTGAGTGTGGTTAATACTACCTTACAGGAATATCTGAGTCAACGCCACACTACTTGGCGTGATTTGAAAGGTCACCG
>NW_017535799.1:2360-3807 GCF_001853355.1 Bactrocera latifrons | reverse complement strand
TGACAATGACAATGGACTATGATTATGATAATGACTTTGACTATTGATAATAATGTTGAGGGGGAATGAAGTTGTTGGTAGCTAACGTGTTTACGTTGTTTTATTATGATACTGTTGGGAATATTGTACATTCGCCAAAATATAATGGAAAATACGTGTAAAGAAAGCAATTGTAATGGTGCCTTAATTACAAAGTGTTTTATTTCCTAAATTTAAATATGTAAAAATAAATCAATAATGATGATTATGTAATAATGTATAAATAATTGATTCCAATAGTCGAAATATGAAAGGCTTCTTCTACTTACTGTAAATTTCCCTAACGAACATACAAGCATATGTATGTGTATAAATACAAAAATATTAACAAAAAATGTATTTAAAACTTTCTCCAAAAATAAACTAGAGCCCTACAACTACGAAAAAATGGGTGAAAAGCTATAACAAAAATTCCGCTGATTTGCTGTGAGGCCTAAAAAAAGTGCCGAAGTGACACGAAAATGAAAACAAAAAACACAAAAGACCAGCAATCATATTTTCCACAACTGTATCTAAGAAACATTCTCCAAAAAGAAAATGCATAACTCTTAAATTTCCGCTTTGCGTGCCCCCTTATGCGCCACCATCAATGTTGTTATCCCTTAAGAAAAAAAAAACACGAAAGCAAACCAAACAGTACTACAAATTGCGGTCCGTATGTCAACTAATGTCAAACCAAGGTCAAATGAAAGCAAAACCTCGAAATAACCGTACAACAATTAAAACACACACATACTAAATGTAAGGCCCAGCCAAGTTACCAACCATGAAAACCGTATACCAATCATACAGCTGGCATAATGATGAAATATATATGAAAATAACGGATATCCAATGATATTTACAACACAGCAAAGACAACAAATCTAATCCAAACAACAAAATATGTGCAATAAATAATTTGAAAAATGTATATGCATATAAATATTTCGATATAAAACCACACGCGTTTACCCTAACGATTGAAAAAACAATGCAGGCAGCGCTGTCAACGTGTTGAACGATAACGAAGCGAAGGTAGAGATCTAGCTATTACTGACGAGCATCACACTTGCTCAGCTGTAGACCACTTCCGATAGAGAACTAAGAATTCGAAGAAAAATATGTATGGATTCGGATGATATAAAGTTAAAAACCGTGAAAGGATTGTTTAAAACCGAGCTCTAGTTTTAGGGTCCGAGATCTAGTTTAAGAGTCCAAGCATAGATGTTTTCGCATCGCGGTTACACTTTTAAATACTTCTAAAAAAATGCCTCGATAAAAAACTAATATTTGAGGTTTACGGCACCTCGTATTTATAGATTTAATGCATTGTTTATACGACAAATAAGACGAATTCATTAGAAGACTATGTATTTCTTGTCTATGAAAAATTCTGTGCGAATACATTTAAAGCAACTGTTTGAAC
>NW_017535799.1:0-1170 GCF_001853355.1 Bactrocera latifrons | reverse complement strand
TATATAATTGTATGTTTACTTATTATACATACATATGTGTGCGTGTATTTGTCAGACACGTTTTGAATTTCAAAAATTGCAAGCCCATTCAAAAACACACACATATTTACTTACATATCCCGCACACGCCCCTAACCACCACACCCACGACTTTTATGTGTATTTGTACAAAGCAATTTACAGATTACAGAAGCATTAGTATTTATGAAAAATATTGCATTATAAGCAAATAAATGATTAGCTCATAAGGTGCAAGCTTACTTTTAGGTACATCACAGGATTGGCAATTTGCGAGAATTAAGCGACAAACAAAAAATACTGTTAAAGTTTATTTACATAAAGAATGAATAATATGTAACAAAACTAACTGAAAATTGAAGTGAAAAAAAAGAAAATGGAGTATGTATACATAGTACACATAAGCCAGTGAAAAAATGTATCTACAATATAAGGTATTTTAGATATTCTTATTTAATATCCGCAAACAAAAAAACATGAACATTTAATAGGTTAAAAATGAAATGAAAGAATTTAAAATACACAAAATAGTTTAAAAACTGAAAAACAAATATGAACTGCGAAGTAAAGTTCGACAACTGAAAATACATGAATACATACATAAGCAAATTGAAGGAAAGAAAGTGTTGAATGTATTAAAGGTTGAGTAGTTGACATTAATGACTACAGTTGACAGTAGAATATATAAAGTTGGGGTTTCAACGACGACGAAAGTACAACGTTTTAAACTTTTGAGCTATTCAGCGCTACAAATATGCAACATTTTTTGTTTTCAGCTATTCAGCGCTACAAATAAGCTATTTTTTATAAGATCATTTATGTCTAGAGTTAAACCACGTTGTTTAAGAGCAATTCAGCGCACTAAAATGTAATCAATACGTGTACATAAGTGGTAGTAAAATTAAGTTGGAAACTGGCTCAATGTATGAATAATGAATTTCGATTTCGATAATGTTTAACTGATTTTGTGCTGTTCAGCTTACTTGAAACCTTATCCAGCGCCTTAATACGTAGCTCCTAACAAAATATGTTCACCGTTTAGTTAAAAACTATTTAAATCACACAATTTAACTCAATACGAACCGTATTCACCACACGTAAATGTATTTTTCAAGATTAAGTAATAAAATGCAATATTCATAAAACGTTAAT
>NW_017535798.1:0-1961 GCF_001853355.1 Bactrocera latifrons | reverse complement strand
CGCAAGACTTTTTTGATAACCTAATATATATATATATATATATGCATCCATATTCCACTTCTTTAATACATTCGCTCGTGTCAACGCACTTCAAGTCTTAAAGCTGATAGGCTTATAGAATCCACCGACCGGCGTGTGGATTTGGGCGAATGCTTAATGACTGCTCGCGCTGCACAGCTTAAGTACGCRCTATTCATGCAGCAGTGTGTGCGTATGTATGCGTGGTGTTGAGTAAGCAGCAGTTTTGCGGTAATGGCTGCAGAGTGGCTTTCGATGACGGCGATGATTAAAGGAACGCTTAATTAGATTGCGTGAGACAAACGGATGGTGAGAGCTGAAGAGTAAGCTGAGCTTCACCAACCCGTTGCAGCATGCACCGGCTTCAGTTGCGGAATATTGCATTTTGATTATAATTACATTGCCGCTAATAAAGGCATTTATTTTTCCATTGCAATTGCATGTCTCTGCCGCCAGTACGATAACTATAATTTGCTTMTTCTTAGAATAATTTCGGACTTCAAGTGAATAAATTGTAAAGTCCCCGGCCTGACATTGAGCTGCCTGTCCCCAGCAGCCGGATCATTGGTTTGTGATTTAGAATGAAATTCTCCATTAGGTACAGTCCACTTCACCCGACAGCTTCCATGACTGGACAAATTTCATGAACATAACGATTTCACACAAAACCAATTTTCACAACCGGAGGGTTCCAATGACCGGACAGAACATTATCTTCGAAATATTTCGTTCAAATTATCTCAGATAAATGGACAAGATTTCATAAAATGTGTCATTAAAACAACAACTTGTATTTCTTTTTCTTTTTTAATTCGTATGAATTTGTAGGATTTTCGGACAGTTTTTTAAGAATAACACACAATGGAGAATGGAACCATTCACTTGGGAATGGTTAGAAATGAGTCTTTCGCTGAAGTCRAACAGTATCCTCTGGGTAGCTGAAAATCATCAGTTTGAAGCKGAGCTAAACTGAGAAGACGATTCAACCATTTCTTCGTGTTGGGCGCAGGGTTTGGAAYCCGCCACGTAAAAACCGCTACTATTGAAAAAAGGATGAGAAATCCCCGTTTTATTGACGACCTTTGCAAACGAATTAAGGATTACGATTTAAGGGCATGTACCTGAAATATCCCGTCGTTCAATTGGTCAGGTGCTACCCCACTGGTTGGTATTCTCGTTAAAGTAATCACTGACATCACTACCGTCCGAGAAATGCGATGAACAGAACAATGAATGAGGCGAGTAAGATCTTGTGTCATTTACTACAGTACCCATATAAAGAGGAGCGTAAATTCGATGTGGGATTCGTGGTGGCAGAGAGACTCTGTTGCCGAATTGCTGATATTCACCTCGGTGTAAGAAGTTTTGCCCACAATGCACATCAAAGCAAACTTCTTCAGCATATCGCTGATTGGTGCCCCCACGCTCCGATGGTAGAGAAGGTCAATGTGATCAAAGATGTCCTGTAAAAGTGCATGGACCGCACCTATAAGAACTGCCTCCGCCGCGATATCAACATCAAAGAAAGTTTCTTTTGAATAACGGTCAAAACATACTCAAATGGGTTAAGACTGATATTCCAATTCACCAAGCTACCTGGCAGTCTCTGGATCGAAAGCCACCAACCAAATCAATCATGTTGTGTGATAAACGGAAGTCACTCTCCAATGGTTTAGACTTGTGTATGGTTCGAGGTCCTAATATGTAGTTGGACATGTCTTCAACAGGCAGAAAGAAGGCTTGCTGTCCAGCTGAAAGCACAACCGATAGCTGAACGATTTTCGCATTTATTAGTTCAGTATAAATATAGCTCTGAATTATACCTTCTGTCTCTAAGAATACATACTACACGATGGAAATCAATCAACAAGGCCAATCCTATGCCAAGTTTCGACGTGGCGATATGAGCAGCGAAGATGGTGAACTCAGCGGATGCTCAAAAC
>NW_017535797.1:517258-519227 GCF_001853355.1 Bactrocera latifrons | reverse complement strand
ATATATAGATATGGGTTTATACAAGAATATGTGTGTGTGTGTTTCCAATACTGATTAATTGTTATTGAGTTCGTATAATCTAGTGTTAGAGTTGAGTGTTAATATACCTACGTATCGTTGTGATTTAAATATATAATTCCTTTTTCCGTGCTGGGTTTATTCCTTCGTTGCGGGTGCTGGATCATTAATTTTGGTGRATYCCTTGTATGATAATTGTTCACTTTGTTGTTAAACTGTTTTATGTTCGTTGGTGTATATGTCTCCTCTGTTGGGCACTTGTGCGTTTTGCTGTGTTGTTCACTCGTGTGTTGGCGSGATAATAAGCCTTTTTATGTAAAAGGCGCGGGAAAAGTTTTCTTCTTTGTTTCTCCTTCTGTTTTTATGTGTGAAGTTGGGGCGGTTGATATTCCTCTGCATTACGCCTCTATTACTTTATCTAATTTGTGGGAGTAATGCAGAGGAGTATTTGTTTGGATTAAACAAATTATAAAAGTTGATAATTACTGCAGTATATCGATATTGGCAACCCTGCGTTGTGAGAGAGCAATCAGCTGAGACGTTTGCGACGGCAAAAATCCAAATGTCGCAGATTCTCACGTCATCGTCACGTTAAAGAGAAGGGAGTAGCGTTTTTCACTGTTCAGTTACATTGCGCGCCCATAGGATAGGTCGTGCCAGCTGACACGACCCACGATTCTGCGTTGTTCACTAACTAGCCTATCAGTAATGGTATCATTTGTGAATTTCTTAGGAAAATTTTTCTTACACTTCCCATTTTCTATGCATGGTGATGTCATGTTAAACGCTCCCCGCGGTAGTTAATCACAGTTGACTCACTTTATTATGTAGTTTGCACCGTCAGGGCAAGCTCTTTTATTAATACAAAACTAAGACTAGCTAGTACATCTTGATAATTTAGTACTATTTATACTACTTTATGGTACTAGTTTCTATTTGCTGTCTGTTATATTATTTGAAGATAGACACACTATCTACAGTCGATTTATAATTTTATCAATTTGCTCTTGACGAATTTTATCTTCAAACCAAATTAAAATGTGAACATAAGGTAAGCCTGCCACTCAATTGAATATAACCAACAACACGTTTTGCCAAAAACTGAATATTTTTTTATAAAATCAATCAAAGATTTCAACTTTTGTTTAAACAATCGTGCAGTAATATCCTGACGATGCACTAAGGGGTATTTGATGCAAAAGACCGGTCATAATTGTTTAGGGACCTATATTATCTTTAAATATAATAAAAAACAATATTGAATCAATATATAGCATTTGTTAATAAAAATACATTATTAGAATAGAAAAAAAATAACGGAAAATAAAATAATATAATTTAAAAAAAATTAATCGGCTTCAGAATAATATACTTCGCTGATTACATCAGAATCCTCTTCCTCGACAGTATTCTCGTCTGACCTATTGAGATTAGGTGTTGCTGCAGTGAAAATTGATTTTGCTTCCTATGAAAATGGCACGAGTTTCTTCTTATTCTTTGGACGATTGCAGCTGATAAGTGGATCGGATGTTAAAAGCAGTCTGTTCAAAACATCTCTGTTATACTCGATCTTTTCTGATATGTTTATTTCGGGCCTGAGCAGCCTCCTCGGATAATTGTCCAATTGGAAGAATTGCCTCTTGCAGCACCTGCGCTCCGTGTATCAGGATTTTGTGGACAGTTGGCGACATTGGATACCAATTGTACATTTCCACATACAATTTTGCCGTGTCTTGGGCATAATCATCGAATTTTTSAGGATCAATCTCATGACCACTTGATATTATTTCAAGAATAACTTTAAATCTTTTGATTACTTCGATGTTGATGCCGGTGATGCGAGAAGAGCATTCTGCATTTTCGAAAAATCTCCTAGATGTATTCCCGTCATTACTGTTTCCAAAACCAGGTTTAGGAACATCAACCAGTAGACCCATTTCATCTTTAAAAC
>NW_017535797.1:513411-516828 GCF_001853355.1 Bactrocera latifrons | reverse complement strand
GTTTTGCCAAATGGTTTTTGTTGTTTCACCATTGAAGGTAACAACCAACCTCACTGGAACAATCGAGCTCTAACCGTTATTTTATCTTCCTCCGGGTAAGCACTTTTTTTGGCTTTTGCAGCAAACAGTAGCAAGGATATATAGTTTAACGTCCGCCTTGTAATAAATTCCACTGACTTCTTGTGAAATTACCATCAACAAATAAGGATAGTGCTTCTTCTATAGTATATTTTTTTCCACGTGGTCTTTTTTAGATGAAATTATCTTTCTGATCATCTTGGCTCACGTAGGTGTTGAAGTTATTTCCTTAATCATCTTTGAAGTGGGTATGTTTCCGGAAGTGCCCTGACTTACACATGCAGCGAAAGTCAACTCCTCGACAGGTAAGGGAGCCGTTACTCCTTTCGCTTACTCCTTTCGCTTACTCCTTTCGCTTAATTCACGAAACTCTTTGACTGGGCGACCAGGCTTGTGCGTCCACGAAGGAAGTTCTAATGATGTTCTTAGCCATTCTACTTTATTTTTTACGAACCTCTCATGAGTGTTACGAGCTGCTGACCATTTTTGTTTAAAATCTGTCTAGAAATGCCTCAAAGAACGAGATAAAACATTTCATGACGTCAACTGAGCAATTCTATCTTCCACAAAGGTGAATTTTTCGTCCATTTTGTTTCCTTTGTACTCTTTTATAATATCGTATAATTCCATTCGGGTGATATTTTTCACCATTGCTGCAGAATCTGTGAAAAAAAAAAAACAAAACCTTATAACGTCCTATTTTGTATTGAATTACACCGTGCACTTAAAAAAAAAACCTATAAAAATGGGGTGAGTTGGGGGACAATTTTACTTCTGTTTCGGATAGACAAAGGTCCAAATTACATTTCCCTACCAGAACCAGGACCTGGCGCGACAAATCCCGACAAATAATCAAAAACAATAATGTTATACTTTTTTTTTTGAAAAAATACTACATTTTTTGCAAAGGCAACTAACAACATTAGTTTAAATGCTTAAATTTAAGAATAAATTTTCTCTTATACGTCTTAATCATAAGTACATACCTTTTACTTCCATATTCAATAGAGAATTTCCAAGTAAATGTCCACACGCAGCCGTATCAACCAAGGGAAATTATGTAAATAATCGAGAACGCCGAGAACAGAGACACGCGTTACACTCAATGATTGGGTTTCGAGTGGATCCGTGGCGAGAGCGAGGTAAAAAGCGGGCGGGGGAAGGGTGCGCAGGTTGGAGCGGTTATTTTAAATCGTAAAACATGCGGCGTAAATACCATTTGAAGTTTAGTAAAACCACTTATGACCGGGTTTTTGCATCAAATACCCCTTAGTGCGATGTATTGATTGTTGACCTGGTAATAGTAAAGATTGGATTTCCTCCCAATTTGGATTCACGTAAATGTTATAAATACATCTGGACGACCGTAATGACGTACATTGCATCCTGTATATATTCTTGCATGTTTCGTGGACTAAGTGAATGTAATCCTCTGATCGTAGTTTAGCTTGGTTGAACCGAATGAATCGCAATCGTTCGCTTTCAATTTTAGCAAACATATCCACAACGTATTGATGATACAATTGAAGACAAAGGCACTTTGTCTGCTTTAATGACAATTTGATAATTGTCACTTTTTAATTGTGGTGACACTCTTTTAAACAATTGAACCAATTGATTATTACACTTCAAAAATAATTTTAACAACAATACAATTGCTCTCTCTTCTGCTTGTTCAATCAAATTATACATAGGCATCGAGTTGTTACACGTTCTTCGCAATTGCCCATAAAATAAATCTGAAGAAATTTTGGATCGTCATTTGGCATCGGCCTCAACACAAGCAGGCTCAATTCTAATTGTTTCGACAGTGTTCAACCAAGGGGATTGATATCAAATAATCGAAATCTTACAAAGATTGTATTTAGTCCAATAACTTTTTGCAAATGTAACCAATACAAATGTTAAGTTTTCTCATCTCTACTGCGTAGCCTTTGTTTTTAATGCTTTGTTCTACCAAACCAATGACACTTCGAGTTCTTTTCGCATTCGTGCCCTCTTTTGTGTACCAAAGATCAAGAATGTGCATGCGCGGAAGTACGCAGTTACAAGAAGCGCCTATAAAAAAATATAGCATAAAAATTAGAAAAAAAAATGCAACATTGCATACATACACAAAGGACGAATACAAAAGAAACATCGCAAAAACAAAGCAAGAGCAGCAGATAGCGTCGCAAATTTGAGCAACATTAACTCTTTATAACTCAACTTCATCATTTAATACAATGACTGGCTTTTTGCATAGCTTTCAGCAAATAAACAAACACGTATATTTTGGTTTTTCAATATTTTATTCTTAAAAGGATATTATCCTATTTTAAGGGTTTGTAACACATACATATGTCACATTGTGTTAATATGTCTGAAATTTATGTTTAAGTAGTATGAAATAGTTTGAAGCAATTATTATTTTTATTGTAGCATAAAGCTACTCCACATTTAATACAAACAGTTTGTGATACCCCATTGCATCCTGGTAGCTTACATCGTATCCGTTTTTCTGCCCATTCTGGCCAATGACCAATTTGATCSTGTCTTATCGGCATCGGTGGAACATATTGTGTTGGTCCCTTATGGTTTTTTGCTTGAATTTCTTCCTCAATACCTCGTCTTTTTATAACGGACTTTGTTCCTATTTTACATAACACTGTAGCAACCTCTTGACGAAAATCGGCTGAGGACAAATGTTGTCCTTCAATGTTATTTACCTTGTGCACTCTCCTATATAGCAACCATGCATTGGATATGGCTAGGTCTAAAAAGTGGTAAAACAGTCGAATTAGCCAACGCTTACTTCGCAATAATATTTTATATCTGCCCATTATGCTGTCGATCAAATCAACTCCACCCATGTGGCGATTGTACTCACAAACTATTTGCGGTCGTTCTATCTGTATATACTTTTTATTTTTTTATCAAAGCGTTTTAAATTGGATTTGGGTTGCTCCCCAATAAAATTAGAAGCCAGAGTGAAAATCTTTTATCCTTCCAAGCCACAGTGGATATATCTACTCCTTCAATGTTACCGACGAACTCTTCTGAGTATCCTCTTTCCTTCTTCAATAACGCTTTCTCTGCTTGGTGTTTACAATCAGGTATTCTGCTTCGTCGAATTGTTCCGAGACTATGTATTCCCCTTTTGGAAAAAAATTCTATAATCCGGCATAATCTCATAACAACGTTGGACGCAGCCCTAAATCTGGTTCACTTGGTCCCACCATATTTTCTGCGCCTGTCTCAACCTCAAAGTTGTATGCAAATCCGCTTACACCGCAAAGAACAAAAATTTTATATCCCCATTTATTTGGTTTTTTGGGATTATACCTCTTCAAGTTATGT
>NW_017535797.1:510692-512636 GCF_001853355.1 Bactrocera latifrons | reverse complement strand
TTTTTTGAATTATTGAAAAATTACACAATAGAGGCTGACACGATCAGCACAACTTTGAAATCAAACATTTTAAACAGCTGATCAAAACACGTGGGACAGAAGTGGTATAATAAGTGTTCAAACCGGTTTGTACCAGTGTTGTAACATTAATATAAATATGGTTTTTATGTTCATACGAACAATTGTGAGCATAAAACCGGTTTGTTACAGATATGTTACAAGATGCTATAAAGGGTTAAGACGACAGAATTAAGAATGCTATTTAGGCAATTCTAAAAAATATATATTTTACCAGGATATTACTCCTGGGTTTCTCTTTATTTAATATAAAAGTTTATATTAAACTGAATTGAAGAACACACAGAGCGCGCGATACACTGCATTTATAGCTTTATACTGATGTAGCGTGGCGTGCTGTGATTGGTTTGTATCTCCTTTTGTTTGATTGTTCACGTTGTATGTGCGTGATATGCTGTTGCTAGGTGATATTGTTACATACATATATTATATATATCGGGGAAGGTATTAACTACAGCTTAAGCTTATTCACGAATATACACATATGGGCAAATATTGGCAGCTACACCTCACATTTGTATTACCTTAAAACATTGACAAATACACTGATAGCACTCACAAAGGGGGGATCGTGGGGTAACATAACTAAATGTCTATTTAAACATGAAAATTACGTTAAAAAAATACACAACAAATAATAAATCAATAAAATTAATTTCACAAGATGAATTTATTAAAGTAAATACCTGCAACAATAAAAATTCATTTTAAATAATCAACTTCGGACCTCTCTAGCAAACATTTGACCACTTTGAAATTGAATTTTGCTTTCACGAAAAGCTAACTTAGCGCAGTTTCGCTGCAAAATTGAACAGTTAACCACGCTTTGCAATCTATTTTTAGAACGTCCCGTTATATTTGCAGTAAAAAACGGTTTGCCATGAAGAAGCTTGGACATTTTAGAGACGATTTGGTAACTTTTCGCAAATTTTTGTTATGAATTTTTTGAATTTTGTCCTATGGGCGGAACCACTGTGCGACGTCATTTGGAAGCACGAATTGAATTTTCGTGTCTTACGCAAAAATTATTTTGATTCATTTTAAATGCTAGAAAGAAGGGATTTCAAAGGTTCAGGTGGAGTAGGGAGTGGTGGCAATACAACGCTGTTCTCGTGATTCTCGGGCACGAATTTCAGCTGTATGAATTCTTTGAGCTGCTTTCCTTTCTCCTCTCTGTTGTAGATAATAATAATTCACATGATGATATACTTAATAACAAATGACATTCCGCTTCTAAACTCATATTTTTCGAACTTGTAGAGTGCTTTTGGGCAATATTTTACTGGCAGATGGAGATTGATTATTATTCTGGTCGTCGATTATTTGTTCAGTATCACTAACTAGGTCTTTGTACATTTTTATTAAAAACTCCACTTTTGTAAAAAATTTTTGCGAACCTATTTCAAAACACAATCCAATGCGTTGAATCGCGGATCCAGTAAAGCGGCAGAAACTAATATGTCAGTAATAGGAAATCTGTAATCTAATTTGCTTTTTATATTAAATTTCAATTGCTCAATTAGAGTTAAGTTCATGTTTTTTTCTGTCAGATCAGTATCATCATGCCCTAAAATTGACATAATCTCAGTTCTAATTATCAATGCCAGAGATATTGACGGATATGAATCGCCCGAAAGGATGCTCACAGCTTCTATGAATTTTTGTAAAAAATCTTTTAAGTTATATAAAAGCTGTGCCTCCTTTTCTAGTACAGTAGAGGCCCGCTAATCCGGATCAATTAAAACCGGCCCCTATCCGGAATATAAGGGAGTCCGGATAACCAAAGACATATCAGAACGATGTATTAAGAAAAAATATTTATAAATTTCTGTTTGTTTATTATAACAAATAATACACATGTTCAAA
>NW_017535797.1:505581-508747 GCF_001853355.1 Bactrocera latifrons | reverse complement strand
AAGTGGTGAAATAAAGTGTGTGAGCGAATGTCAAACAAAGCGAATGTAGTGAATAATAAACATATGATCCGGATTAGAGAATACGAATAGAGAATGTCGGTCCGGATTACAAGGGACATAATAGAAATTTTGAATTTTTTAACCCTGTCCGGATTACAGTGGAATCCGGATTAGGCCGTGTTCGGATTAGCGGGCCTGTACTGTATTATTAAATCATTTTTCTTGTTTGCTGAGAGTAATTTATTTATTGTCGTCCTTTGACAGCCAACACTGTCTAGCATGACTAAAACGCTGTGCCACCTAATAATTATGAATTAAATAATAAAATTAAAACAAAAAGTTTTTGAAAAATGTACTTAAAACAAAATATGTAGTGAACATGGTCAATGAAAAACTTTTTTATATTTCAAATTTACCTAGTTGGGGCCGAGTTTTTAAGCGTGACGTTTCGTTTGTCTACCAAACTACCTCGTAAGTCCTCCAGATTATTTATATTTATGTAAGATTCTAAAGGAACATCATCTAGCGGAGCAAATTCGTCATCGTAATTTACACATGCGTCATCTTCGGATGCAAGGAGTTCTTCCAAATTATCTATCTTTGATAAAGCTTCTTTTTGTCGGTCATCAGCATGACATCTTAAAACATGAGTCTTGAAACGTAAGGCACTTACAATGCTTTTGCATTTTACAATCAAATTTTTCTAATTCCGGGACGGAATTGTAGCCATCTACATTCAGTAAGTTATGTAGGCCATGTCCAAGGCAGAAATGGTTGTTAATACACCCTAAACCAATGGCTTTTTTAATGTTACTTCCTTGATCAGTAACTATGAAATTAGATCCCAATTGTAGTTTAAACATATTTGTTATTTCTTCGAGTTCACTTAAAATATTATTTGCTGTGTGAGATTTTGAAATATATTTTGTTTCTAATGTTAAGTGTTTCATTTCAAAACTCTTTGTCAGATAATGAAACGTAAAAGTTATATAACTTCTTCTTCGGAAGTTATCCGTCCATAAATCGAATTTTAATGCGAAATGTTTTTGTTCGGATATTTTACTGGAAACAACCTTAAGAAGGATGAAGACATATACATCATCCAATGCTGTTGTTGATAGGGTTTTGTAGTGTGGAATATCATCATCAGGAACTACAACTTTGTATTTTTTAAGGAAGTCTTTCATTCCATTATGAGAAATTATATGGAAAGGAAGCAAATCTCTTGCCATCCACAATGCTAGGTCTCTTCCCAGCACTCATTTTTTATCTACTATAGATTTTTCCTGTCCACTTTTATGGCAATCTGAGCACTAGAAAAAATTCAAACACTTTTTTGTGTAATAAAAAATATACATATACTGCACTCGTTACCATGCAAAAAGTAATGATGGGCCGTCCTTTTTCTGTTTTTCCAAACATAGATTACAAAAAAACATTTTCCTTGTCAACAATGTTTTTATTATCTACCATCAAAACTCCAAAATAGTTCCATACTTTACTCTTACAATTTCCACTCAACCGCTGAAGTTTTATTGAATAATCTTTCACTGACTTATCCGTCTGTTAATTGTAAGAAATTATTAATTTTTTGCTAATACACTTCATTAACAAACTTACCTTGAATACTACTATGCAGAGCGACATTAATTAATGCAATATAAGTACATACATACTTACATATGTATCGCTTGTTAAGAAACTAAGCTTTCTTAGGTTTTATTTTACTACATCCGAATGATCAACAGAAAATATGAAAAATACATGTGCACCAAACCCAAAATCAGCTGACAAATCTGTAGATGGGACAATGGTAATTTTTAATCGATTATTTCGCGATTTCATTTCAAACGAACGGAACCACGCCGCCGCCGCGCCATTTTCTTGTGTCTCGGTGGCGGCGCGTTTGAACTGGTAAAAATAGGTGGCGGCGGAGGCGTGGCTCGGCGGCGTGAATGTCTAATTTCAATGTACACACATTTTTTTCGCATACTTAGTAAACAATTGATATTTGCTGCTTCTGATAATATTGCTGCAGCTGCTATATCTAGTTCATTCTGATTTCCAATGCTAGAAAAACAATTGAAGTAATTATTTGCAAATTATTAAAAAAAAAAATCACATAAAATTCACTTACTTACCTTCTTGTTGTACGAGCCTCCTTTACAATGGTACGATCACGACAGACATGCGTCTTTCAATCGTTTTTTTATTACCCTTTTTGGGATTTTATTTTGCCACTATTGACAATTATGTTTTCTCCTTCGCACTCATTCAACTAAATCAAGAAATGAAAGAAACTTTTTTTCTCGCATTTAGGTAAACAAAAAATAACCGAAAATGTACGTTGGTGTTAGTGCATAGAGAAAAAATGTGTAGTTGTATTGAAATATTTGACACAATCGGGCCCTGCCAACCATGAGCGGGTAAAAAACCAGATAATCAGTGGGTAAACGTGGGGATAAACACATATAGTGTGCCTTAAGTCGAGTGAAGATTCTATCCTCACACGTACGTATACATGCCCTGCCAACATTTTCTATCGCAAAAGTCACTTATAAGTGACTTCAAGAAGTTACAATTCAACGTCTGCGATACATTTTTTTCATCGTAGAAGTCACTTCCTTATTGAGAAGTTATTCCCCGCGGACGTTACTTTCAGAAGTTACGTATTAGTGACTTGTGGAAGTTAAACTTTTCGTTTTTAAATTTTTTATATTCATTTCAATTCAAAAATGTATTAAAAAACAAAAAAAAATAATTAATTCATGTGAATATTAGAAATAAGATTTTTTCAATTTTTCAGTTCATTAATTGTTTGTTTGTTTTTTTTTTTTGTACTCTGTCTCGGGCGTGAAGTATGTGCTGTTGACACACTTTATTTATATCCATATCGGTCGCGTTCGAATATTTGGAATGACAGGCGTCTATAGGAAAATAGAATTAATTGATTTCTTTATAGTTATAGTTTTATGTGAAATATTAATTTTTATTAGTGCAAATGTTGTAAAGCGTTGGATACTGGGTTTGTCATTTGTTCCACGCCAAGTTAAATTAACGGCCATAGCATCCGATATAATGGATTTCAATGCCATTCTTAGGAATGAAGGGAAATCCTTTCCTCCAACTCTATATATGATATTTTTCTAAAATTAAATATGTTCCA
>NW_017535797.1:496521-497766 GCF_001853355.1 Bactrocera latifrons | reverse complement strand
TGACTTAAAAGTGACGCATTTGGCGTTTGACACGTGAACGCGACAACTATCTTTATTTTATCGTACGGAAGTGACTAAAGCGTGACGTATTTGGCGTTGGCGATAAAAGACACTTCCAACTGTTGGCAGGGTACATTCCTGTCTGATGATGTCGCTCCATGTGTTTGTGTGCTGATCATCTTGCACATGCGTAATGTGGTATTGGCTTGTTGTTGGTCATATATGTATGGCTAGGTGTTAACTTAGTCGAGCGTGAACTTCCAAGGGTGAATGATTCTTCGAGCATATCTTCGATTGATTTTCTGGTTTGGGAGGACATTGTAGAATGCACATCGACATAAGTTGTTGGATAACTGCAGTCGTGGACAATGTGGATGTGGTCGCCATGGTACGCGATGAGCAGGATGGCCCTAGAAAATTTTCTGCGTAGCTGTTCAGTATCCATGATGATGTCTCCATAGTCACAGTCGCTTCGGTAAATGTCATGGATGATTCGAGATTTAAGAGGCTTCCCACTAAGTTCCTCATGGAACACTTTCCTAACTCTTTCTTTTGGGCTAGTAATTGTTTCTGGACCATTAACAGGTATTCCATCAATGAATGTATTACACGTTTCGCTTCGAGAGCTAACGGTAACATTTTCTCCAACGTTGTAATTGCATGCAACAGAAAATCCGGTGTCCACATCGCCAAAATTATCGAGGGAATCGACATATGTGTCGACTTCTCTGATAAGCATTGCGCTTGGCGAATTTCCTAAATATATACATACATACATAAGTTATTTAATTAAGACAGTTGCCTGTTCGAAGTTATTTTATTTCGGAAAGTTGCCTGTTCGAGTTACCACTTCTATAAATTATTTTAAATTTCTATTTCTTCTTTTTACGGTAGCGACGGTGTTGTCGACTATCTGAAGTCATTTTGAAATGAACTTAACACTTTGAGTTTATTAAAATAGAAAAATACTGACTTAGAATATTCGAACATACGAGTGCTGCCAGAGTTCATATTATATATTCAACACTCCTCCTCAACAATTGTATGTTTTAAATATTTACACAAACATTTCTTTATTATTACTATTTTAACCCCAAGATCTCTGTAAATTTACAATGATTAACCTTTTTTAAATTTTTCGTTAATACATCAGCTACMATAGCATTACTTGGACAATAGTTTAATTCAATTTCATTATTACTGTAAACATCTCTTATATGATGAAATTTAATGTCTATGTGCTTA
>NW_017535797.1:492274-493867 GCF_001853355.1 Bactrocera latifrons | reverse complement strand
AAAAATCACGCAAATAATAACATTTTCGCAGCAAAATAAAAACACAAAAAGTTCTCCGCCAACAAAATTGCAACTTAGCAGAACGGAGCTACGATCGAAATGCATGATAGGCAGAATTGTAAATATCGAAGTTGAACTGAACGGGAACGGAACGCTGAAGAAAAGTTGCCAAACGGAGAAAATTTCAATCCAAGTCGGAATGCATGATATTGGTGTATATTTGTATTTGGGTACGGAACATAACTTGCGCGGATGCTTCTACGCGCAGCGGTGCGGTACGGTGCGTTTAACAGCTTCATACTTTCTTTTGAACAATGTCCGTAGATGTAAAGTCCAAAGTCCATTTTTGATAACATTAATGATTTTCTGATATTTACAAGTGTATGTGTGTGAATTTGACAATATTTGGATGACAGAGATTTTATTATGTTAAGTCTTAGTAATAAACTTGCTCTAATAGCTTTAGATAAGCCTAAAATTTTTAGTACATTAGTGTGCGTGATATGGATATTGGAGTGAGATAATGACCCCTATTATGAGTTGCATTCGATCTTTGACAACGATCGAAAATGCTGGTCGAACGAATTTGCATTTGGTATTACGACGCTCATTCGATGAAGATTGGCGTTCTTGTGAATTGCAATCATTTTGAATGTTCACGATAGTATACATCTGTCAGATGGTGTAAAAACCGCAAAAAACCTACATTTTCACAAATTTCTATTCACTACGCTACGCTGTCGATAGGTAAATTCTGTTCGACAGCCATTTCGATGCTCAACGGAAATTTCGACAGGGTTGCATAGCTCATAATACGATTTTGACATTCGATTTTCGTCCTTTTTTCCCTGCTTTAATCTCTACATTCCTTCGAGCAACACTTAGAGAGGTCTCTGGTTCGCATTAGTATAATCGAGACGGTTTATTATAGAATACAAGTTTAATTTGGTGTTATGGAATATTAAAATATCGGCGGTATTCTCTTATATTTTCAATTGTACAGTCGAGAGTGCCGTGTTGGACGTGGGTGGAGTAGTGTAATTCTTGATGTTCTCCATGTGTGTCCAGATATGTTTTCCTCATAACCTA
The DNA here is from genome assembly GCF_001853355.1 of Bactrocera latifrons. NCBI lineage: Eukaryota > Metazoa > Arthropoda > Insecta > Diptera > Tephritidae > Bactrocera > Bactrocera latifrons. Next base: position 492,778 of record NW_017535797.1, on the reverse strand, counting down.
TAATGTTTCATCTCACCTTTGAAATTTGGTAATATTTTGATGCCCAGTTTCACAGTTCATTCTTAAGTTATGCTTAAGTACTGAAAATGGGAGACTTAAGCAGTGTTTAAGTAACAGCTGATTTTTGTTTTGAATTGTTTTGAGTTTTCAGAGACATCTCTCATAGAGTTCGAGCAAGTGTTTGCCCGTTTGCATTCGATGACAGCTTTACATTTTTCCACCAATTCTAATAGGTGATCCGATTTGTGAGATTTGTGTTCTCAGGCTTACGATCTCTTGTCTTGTCATTTCGGAGTTTTTATCCAACGAAAGATGTAATAAATTGAAGCTTTCTTGAAGCATTCTCTGCGAATCCAGCATGATGCGATAACCGTTGGTATAACGTTGCTTGAATTTTTTAACTGTAAGTACAGTAGAATCCGGTTATAACGACATTCAAGGGACCGATGAAAATACGTCGTTGTAACCGGTCGACGTTCAAAAAGAATTTCGATTTTTATTTTT
>NW_017535797.1:484772-489979 GCF_001853355.1 Bactrocera latifrons | reverse complement strand
AAAATAACAAGAATTGGTCCGAGTGACTTGGAATTAGCACGAGTACGTCCTTAGATGCTTTTTTCCGATTATATCGTGGCTAGAGTGTTGCAACTAGAGTGTGGCCAATACATTGGCAATCCGTAACAACCCGAATTTTCAGGAATCTTAATGTTTCTCATTCTTTTCCTCAATGAATAGTGTTGGTCCTTAGACTCAGTTAATTTTTACATTAGTAGAAATGGGAAATAATATATATTTTTTTATTACGCTGAAGTGCGTGTTCTTTAATCACATTCTTTAGGCGTATATGTTACATTGATCTTACTGTTTTATATAAATTAAAGGACTATGTGATTTCCTTTTTTATTTATTTAATTTAATATTTGATGTATGGAGTGTATGTATATGTGACTAATTGCCGATGTCCATTACAACAATCACAATTACTCAATTAGTATGAAGTTGTTGTTTTCATGCAAATGATGTAGCTTTTGTTAATACGAAAATACAAGTTACAAGAAAATCGATTTTGGACCTAAATAATTTGTTGCTTATGATTTTTTGAAAAAAAGCGTTCGCAATCAGATGGGGCAWGAGAAGGAAGAGAACAATTAAAGCAAAGAGGGGAACGATTACAACGCTTTGGCGTAARACCAAGAAGTTGAAAATTTTTGCAACGCATTGGCGAAGGAACATCATATTGTCGCACCAAAAGTTTACACCAAACAACGTCAATTTTACTTGGTGACTTGTGCTTTCATAAATTTTTTTTACAACTTCGTTATTCTTAACAAGCAGAAGCAGTTTACCATCTCGAAGGGTAGATATGGAATGGACGTAGTTACTAATTTGCTTAATGGCATGATAAATCCTAAAGTAGGAATAGGATGAAAGTGACTTGGCCGTGTCAGTAGCTTCAGTTACTACGAATTTGGAGTCGTCAACTTTTAACTCCGGAAGTTCTGGAAAATCCATAATCCAGACACTTCTAAATTTTACGTTTACGTTATTTTAAAACCACTCGAAATGCGAAAGACACGACTTATCGATTCGAGAGCTAATCKATGACTGGCAAAATTATGTCAATAATACATACCCAGAAGATTTGTAACGCTTATGTCAGTGGACTCGTCGAGGAGGAGGCTGAATTTTGATTCTCCGATATCTTCGCGTAAGTCTCCAGAAAAGTGTGGTCCTAATACATTTTTTAAAATGTTTGTGCATTTTGTCCGGTGCGCCTCGTCGACCCGTTTTTTGCATAGGCTCCCCAAGTGGTAAATTTGCGCCATTGCTGTATGCTGTGCAATAAAAAGGCACAGTGATGCTTCCTTAACCCTTCTGCTATGTTAGGAAAAAATTACACATATAGTGGTTTGGATCAATTTTACCCACTTAAAAAAACTCCACTAATAACACACTTTTATTGAAAGAGTTCATATTTTTTTATTTGAATCAAGTTAAGTGTTTATGTATGTTTTATCGGCAAATTTCACAAACTAAGCTGCTGTGTTCCTTGCAAACAAATTTTTGGCACGTACTACAAACAGTTGGATATTTCTTCGAATTTTTTGAATGATGACAGAAGAAACAGCGCTGTCGTTTTTTGGTGGATTCATTTCTGGCAGAAATATCAGACGTAGACGCTTCTTCTGCAGATTTGGAGTTTTCTTGAATATTTTGTACTATATTCTTAGCAGCGATTCCTTGCGACAGTCTCTCTCTACGGACAATATTTGGTTCGACCATTTGCTTTCCCAGCTCTTCAAGAAAAAGTCTTAGCTTATAAAGCTTGTTGGTTTTCTATGAGGGATTTATCTCTGTCCATATTACGTATGCGTTATATGCCGATATATCTAACATATTCGAAAAGAGGGCAACTGGCCAACGTTTGGTCTGACGTTTACATGTATAGTTAGCAATCAGCTGATCAAGCGCATCCACACCGGCTTTTGTTTTATTATAGTGAAGTAGGAGAATGAAGTGGAGAATGTTGAAGGGAGCTCAATGCTACAACAAATTTATATTTTTTTTTTGGGACGTCCGATACAATAGTTACATTCTCCGTAAATAAAAATTCGCTTTCTAAAATGTTCTTTTTCTTCATGTCAACAATTTCTCGTGGCAAAAAAGCTAATTTTTCCTCACTGTACCGACTAAAGTAATGTTCTTGCGAAGTAGCTGAACGGCGAGATTGTACGTCGTAAAAAAGTTATCGCAAGTAATAGTGTGACCTCTGGGAAGGGGTTCTGATCGGGATAGAACAACACGTTCACCTAAAAATATTTGTATAGAGACGGTTTATTTATACTGTACATATGTTTGAGACATACAAAAAACCAATTTATAAATGCATTACCTTGGTTCTTTTCGGTTGCGTATTTCTTGCCCGTCCTAAATAAACTTCCATGTTCCAGACATACTTGCGTTTTGAATCACATAAAGCCCATATTTTTAAGCCGTATTTTGCGGGCTTCGATGGAATGTACTGCCTGAAGCTGCAACGACCACGAAAAGGTACTAACTGCTCATCTATTGTTACATTTTGATGTAAGTGATAATATGACCTGAGCTGCCGATTCCGTTGATCCCAAATGTTTCTAATAGGTGCTAATTTATCACGCTGTCTTCTCTCATCCCTGTCTGCAGCGGAGTCAAAACGAAGGCATCGTGATATGTTCATAAGTCTTTCCATGCTTATTGTGGCCCGAAAAATTGGTCTGCCATTATTTTCATCCCACAAATGAATTAGACTTTCATTGTGCGATTTGTATACCTAACGTCTTCTTGGAGTTTGAAGCATTCAAACATATTTGTTTTCCGTCTGCTGCAAAAAACAAATAGGATTCAAAATATTTTTCATATCCACCGAATTTAGCACATTAAACGGAATAGAATCTTCGGTGACTAGACCAATATATGATCTCAGTAGCTGCTTTTTATTAATCGCAATTGTTACTTTTTTTTTGCACTATTACTTTTGATAAAGAAGTTATCGAAGAAGTTTCCGATACTTCTGTATTATTCAAAGAAACATTTATACTGTGTATTTTAATTAAATGTGTTTTTAAGTTCGACAGTCTATTATTTTTTAGTTTAGCAAGTTTTGCATGTAGCGAAACCGTCATCTGGATTGTTATCAAAAAACTGCCAAATTTCCTATTGCTTGTTCCGCCCCATTGCACTTAAGAAAAACTAATGACCATCAATTTTGTCAATGTGCCCTTAATTAGCAAAATAATTTAAAACTGTCGAAGTGCTTAACAGTTTTAAAATGATCGAAAAAACTGTTTCGCGACTGCGACTGCTGACGACTTGCGAAGCAAATATAACGCTTTTGCTTTGGTTTGTGCAGCTGATCAAACACAAGCAAAGCGATGTGAAAATCTGCAAACCAATGACTGCCAAAAGTGCTGCGCATTTTTCTAATAATTGTTTTCTGCTTTTGCTTTGCTTGCGACTGTTGCTTTTCCTAAAGCATAAGCAAAAGCAAATTTGAAACAGCTAAAAGAAGTCGAAGCAGTAAAAAGCAAAAATTCTACGACTTTTGCTACTTCGACTGCAGCAATTTAAACACTGGACGGATGTCACATTGAAGTGAAACCCCCAAAATGTGAAGCTTTAGATTATTTTAACTTTAAAACGTGCTATAATGATAATGAGCTATTTATTAGATTTTTTTTCTTCGTTTAAATACTTCTGCATCATTTTCTGTTCATCTTTTCTTAATTCGAAAAAACGATGTTCTGGGTGTTTTCGTGCATTTCTGGAATTAACTCTTGATGTAGCCTGTATTTCAGCGAACGGTGTTTTGCTAATGGAGTGTTCACTTAACGATACCTTCATTACATCAGATTCAGAATTAATCAAAGATTCATCACAATTCGCTAATGGAGTGTTCACTTAACGATACCTTCATTACATCAGATTCAGAATTAATCAAAGATTTGTTTTTAAAAAGGTATCCGCGTAATGTAAGTATATTGCCGTTTTCTTGATGGTGTATAATGTATTTAAATGTTCACTTGGTAAAGAGGTAATAATTATTATTAATTATAATTAAATGTTTAAAATTCCGATGACGAAAAAACTGGAGGAGGGAAAAAACGCTGAAGGAGTCGCTGTGGAGATGGAAAGCGAAGTGAGTTGCTGATCTCCTTGTCGTTCCCTTTTTTCCTTTGGTGTGTGGAATCAGCTGGCGTGATGTGATTGGTTGGTGTGTAGTGTGGAATGTGGGTTGTAAGCCCTGATGAATTGTGAAGCGAGTATGGTGAAGGTGCGTGTCAGTGTTGTGAAGTTGAATGGATGTGGTATGCTCATTTATACACATTTTATTTATTTTTGTAGAAATTAATAACAGAGGCAATATTTTCTAGTCTCAATGTACGTGTGTCTTAAAGGCCAGTTAACGCTGAATTGAATTCATATGACAGCCAACAACCATTACAGGATTGGCATAGTGTGGCGTTTCTTGTCATATTACAATTACTTTATTGTTTGATTTAAAATTGCCCAACACCTTATCTACCTCGTTGTAGAATTCCCACTTTAACGGAGATACGCCACTGAGACCAATTTTACGTCTTTTTTAGCTAAAAGAAAATGTCAAATTTACAAGAATTAAATAACAGTTTTCCATAAATCGATTGGTACTTACATACCTATATCTTTTTGTTAAGTTATTTAGATGCGTACGCATCTCAAGAGCAGTCAAACATACTTTGTGCTCGTTTTTAAATTGTGCGCACATATTTTGTAGCACATGCCTATTTTTATGGGTTCATCGCATCCTTTCAATATTTTGACCGCAACTTCAATGAGGAACTTTGTCTCAGAAGACCTCAAATAATTGCGTGTCATTTTCTTATCACTTTTCTTTTTTTTTTTTAAGTCACTTTGACAGAACATTGTGCTTAGCTTTTGTGTAACAGCTTTTAGCAAATATTGTTACCTTATTTTAACTCTTTTTAAAGCTGTGTTCAATGAAATACAACACGCAAACATCAATTATTATAACCAGCTAACTAACACTAAAACCCTAGACAGACATGTGCTTTCCGTACTATTATTTGTACTACAATGAAAGCTCATGAAACCATACACCAGCATAGTGACACACATCTAGTATGCCTACCTAGTACATTCAACAGCTGACGTAAATTTTTTTAAATATATAAATTGAAAATGGACGTTACCAAAGTGATAACCGCAAACTACCAAAAAATATT
>NW_017535797.1:458234-482572 GCF_001853355.1 Bactrocera latifrons | reverse complement strand
ATATTATACTACATTATGTACTACATGTGTGTCTTGGATATAACGAGTCAGTGATACAGAGTAGATCATAACCACTAGACGCTGATACTGTCATAAATTTAGACAGTTTTGTCCGAAGGCCTCTGGTCTTTTGATAATAAATCTGAAGAGTCTTCAGGTTTCTCTTTCTCGAATCGAACAAAAATTCTTGTTCACTATCTGCGGTACTCCTCGAATGTATTTGATGGATTTGCTTGTTTCGCCATTTTTGCGAATATTATCGAGTTTGGATCGTAGCCCACAGAGATGAGACTGCTGTGCTGGAGTCTGATCAGATTTGAAAGTAACTGTCATTCCACACCGTTGGTTATGCTTGAAAATCTATGGAGTAATTGTATTCTAAGTCATCATAAGATTGTCCATTTACTACAAAATTCACTATATTTATTACAGCGTCTTATTCAAAAAATAGTTATTTTCGTTTTTAATGTTTGACGATAAAGTTGGATAAAAGTACGGCGGAGCGCTAAACGTGTGGTCCGTTCCCTCGAGTGGTTGAAGTAAAAGAGAAAGAGTCGTCTGTGCGTGGCTGGAATGTCTGTTTTCTACGGCGTCGTAATGGHYGACTCATTGAGTCGTCACGCCGCGTAATGGCTGGTGAGTGCCGGTCGTTGGAGAGAGATGGCAGATGGGTGCTGTTAGCAAAATCAKCTGTGGGCTGGAGTGGCGTAGTTGCCACAAATCTCCCTAGCATCGGTCGCTAAACGAGTCTCGATGAGCATTATCATTACCAGCAGCATTAGTAGATTCAGTGATGCCAAGGGCAATGACATTACTCTCTCTCCTTTTTCGATCGTTCATCTCCTTTATGATGTCTTCCGGAGATGATACATTCCTAAAGGAGTTGAGATTGTTTTTTACGGAGGAGATCCTCAAGTTAGAACATTTTTTTTTTTCAGTGGCAACGCTCTGCTTGGAAGGCTTGTGTACTTCTTTCTTTAGTCCAACAATACTTTCCCCGATGGTTTGTTTAAAATTATCAAACTTGTTATTGAATATTCAGGTTCGGAGCAGCTATCTCGCATGCTTCTTGGGAGGCATATTGAGTATCAGTGTATTCCCACTTATAAATGTAAACAGACGTGAATTGATCTTTATTGCTATGCATAAGTTTACTTATTCATTTTAATTATAAATTAATAATTGTTTTCACTAAATTTTACTTATTATAATGACAAAAGACTGTTTAAATAAAGCTACAAGCGAATAAATGTTGACTGTTCGATATTAAAAATCGATTATTTTCATGATGGTGTCGCCACCAAAGTCTAAACATAAATAAATAAATAACAAAACAATTTTTGGGGTCCATATTAAAAATCTGGGTTCAACGCCATTAAGTTCGTTACAAACCACGATTACAAAATAAAATATTCAAAGTCAAATTTTAAAACATGTCAACGAGCTGTGACAATATTTTTAAAATTTCCCTTGTTATATAAATTTACTTGTTAAAATTGTTCTACTATAAGGGAAAGTAAAAATAATGCGCATATATATAAAATTGACGAAATTATAGAAAGCAGAAAAGTTTGGTTGATTTAAAAATTTTCTCAAGTCTTATATAAATAAATATCGTAAACATTTTTTATTACATTAAAAAAAATTAAGTATAAGCCACATAAATAGATAAAGAAGTAAACACCCAAATTTATAAAAAAAATATTAAATTGTCTTTGTTATTAAATTTTTTTCTCAAAAATCATTGCAGATTGGCAACCAATTGTGGGGTTTATTAAACTTAAAANCAGTGATAGGGTTAGAAATATTTACAGAAAATTCAATTTAAGTATTCTCTAAAGAGATGAGCTAAAAAAATATTAAATATAAATAAAAATAAGTTCATCAGAATTATTTTTTATTAAGATTTCAAAAAGAGAAATGTCAAAATCGATTAATATGAAAATAGCAATACCCAGTGTTTCCAAAAAATTTGTAACTAAGTATCTAGTAGTTCTTTTTGAACTATTGTATGTAAAAATGGTTCTTGCGTGTTTACTTGTATATGGAAAAACTGGTTATAGTTAATATTAATATATGGGATTAATTAATATAATTTTTTTCCTGGCATTTTGCAATTAAAAAATAAGCCTTTGTTTAAATAAATTCAAAAATATAAATTAACTACCTTTTTTATTGAAATAATTAATCGAAAAATGTTGGGTTTTACATAAAAAAAAAATGTATTAAAGATAGAAATTAAATAAGCCAATATTAATATTGATTTTGTATTTAGCGTTCATATACAGTTAGAAGGCCGAAAAAAGCGAAATTTCCAGAATTTTTTCTGAAAAAACATTTAAATTTATCGATTAAAAATTTATTACACATATTAAGGTAATTTTTAACTGTATTTTAAGTCTTAGTATTAGTAAAAATATTTATTTAGGTAGTTCCTTTCCTGATTTGCGTGAGGTCCTCTTAAAGCAGACGTTTTGCGGTGGCCACTATATCTCTGAACTGGTTTCTCTGAAATTAAAAACCAAAGAGATTTCGTTTAAGTAACATTAAATCTAGTAATTAAATGAAGAAATAAGCAAAATATTTTTTTTTTACAAAATGGCGGTTTTAAACAAATTAGTAGATTTTTAAGCCAAAATTGCAGCATTATATTAAAAAATAAAAAAATAAAAAATATTTATCGGTGAGAAAAAATCTTCGACTAGTTACTAAAAAAAATATATTTATGAAACTCATGATAAAATTTGAGACTAGCCGTTTATGAGCAATGTGGGTCATCGACTTTGAAAACACTATTTTGAGAAATGCACTTCCAAGCACGCTGAAACGCCTTTTCAAATTTGCGTATAATTTCGAAAATATTCACCGGAACGATATGAAATTTTCCGTGTGTATTATACACAGTAAATATATTTACATTAAGAAAGTAAAAAAAATCGTTTTTTTTTTAATTCTAGCTGTATATAACTCCTTTATTTCTATAAATTGTAAATAAATTATATGATTGTTTAATTACATAAGTATAATTTATAACTGTGTATAAACATATAATATTATATAGTAAGCATATATTATATTTTTGTTGCTATTAAAGTTAAGTACACAAGTAATGTAATACATTTTATACAAAAAAGTAAAAAATAAAAATAATAAATATATAAAATTTAATAAAAGTCGACGATCGTTCTTTGCTATAATTAAAATAGTTATTTATAACGGTAAAGTATCATATACATATGTATATTATAGATATATTTTATTTGCCAAAAGCAGACGAAAAGGCATTAAAACATAAAATATAGTTAACAATTTACGAAATTTTGACAGGTGGCAACACTTTTACTAATATTTTCAATCGTAAACTTTTTTTGAGCCTACAGCTTGTAGAGTTTGTTCATGTCGTCAATTTGTTCTAATGTCACTCTTACTGCGCTCGTTTCAAAAGCCCAATCGAGTTCGCGTGGATTGTTGTATTGTCACAACCTTCGCATATTGTCAACTGTAAGCATTGCACAACTTTCTTCCGTGATTTAGCAATTCGCTTGCAATTGTTAAAATAAGTTGTCAAAAGTTCAGCTCGTTGTCTTTTCCTTGTTATCGGTCATATTTGTATTCTCATTACTCATACGCCCTGTAAAACCACTATATATTATATTACTTTGTGGTGAGGATTACCGCAGCTTTATTTTGAATGCGTGTGGAAAAAGTTGTGTTGGCGAATTTTAGAAAAATATGCGCTCAGATCGGAGTCGCCGTCACGGATACATACTTTGAACGCAGAGTTTACAGATTAGTGAAAGAAGTTGGAGAACCGCTGGAAGAAAATAAATCGAGCTAAAAGGAGATTTTGTTGCCAATTAAATCAAGATTTTTCCAAATTTTCGTTTTTCTTTTCAAGATTTACTAATAATTGGACCAACTTTACTTTGGTAAGTTACTTCGGTCTTAATCTAAACCTCAAATGGTTAAATCAAGTTTTGTGAAAAATATATGAAAAATAATGCTTCTACAGAGCTGGAGTCAAATCGTCAAAATAAACACTAGTTGTAAGGAAAAGTAAAAAAAACAGTTAAAATTACCTTATATTAGCGTGGAAAAAATGTGCAACCGTTAGCAGGGTTGTAATTAATGCATAGAACACAATTAAATTATTTTTTTTTTTTTAATGTCGATACCCTTATTTTAAAAGAAACTTTTAATCTCAAATACGGGATAGAAAAATAAAATTTAATTCCAAAAAGAGATAATATAAATAAGGGATAGGGAAATAGAGATAAAAAATAATCCCAAGTAGAGGATTAAAAAAAAAATCTTTCCAGAAACTGTATTAAAATTTTTATTTAAAATGTCCTCCTTTTTTATTTTTAACTTTTAACACTTAAAAAAAAATTTTTTTGAGAACTAAAATTTGTTCGCCACAAAATCTCACTTTAATCTACATAGTTAAGCTTTTTTTTTGTAATATTTATATTTATATTAAATTGCTTTAATTCTAGTGTTTCAGTGAGAAATATGTCATATCTTATCCCTTTTTCTTACCAGCTTTTAATTTGAAAAATAATTTTCTATTTTCAAATCAGGTGTTTTCATATTTTTTTCTTACAAGATTTTTGGGATAAAAAATCAAATTTTCAATTTTTAACTTAATTTTGGGATTAAAAATCAAATTTTCAATTTTATACTTGAGTTTAAATTAAAAGTTGGAAATTACCAATTTCAATAAATTTCCAACTAATACTTTTTCTTATAGTCTATTAATAGTTTTCTGCGACTTGTCTTCGCCTACCAATAGTCATGTTGATCGTTCGAAGTTACTACATATAGAGGAACCTTAATTCAGTCACCGAGTAACCTATGGTGCATGTAGGAGGTACAGGTAAAAAATCTTTAATAAATTGATATTAAATATCAGACTTTTTATGCGCTTTTTTTTGCAGGATAATACACGTACACTATTTGATTTATGAGCTTGGGCAAAGCAAATGGAGTTTGACATAAAAGCGCTGCATTTTTTCTACAAATTTGACAGATGTTGCCGTTAACCGAGTTAAGTCAAATCTGAGCTGTATTAATGCCTAGAGAACCAAGTTGAAATAATTGTAAAATCTCTTTTTAATCCTAGAACCGATGATCTTCCTACTACGATCTGTATTAAAAACCAGTTTTTTCGGATTGGAGACATTCAAACAGTCGTGTTCCTGGATTTACGCGATTTACCATGTTAGTCACACTGTAGGTGATATCTTATATTCCTATTATTCAATATATTCATACATCAATATGTTTTTTTTTTTTTCTTTCCTGGTTTCCCGTACTTTATAAAATATAGTATATCGCACCAAAATGTGCATAAAACGGATAGTTAACAAAAAATATAAGCAGGTAAGAAACACTAATATCGAATATAATAACAATTAAGAAGTAGTAGGTTAGGTACATCCTTATTACAGCACTTTGCTCTCCGTTGTCACCGTATTTGCGACGTTAAAACTCTTAGATTAAATCCCAAATTTTTAAATTTTGAAAAAAGACACACTCGTGGCCACGCAAATCTTACCACTATACTTTCTTAAATTTTTTTCGGACTTTATCGTTCGTTCAGGATTTTCTCAATTTTTTTTATATTTTTAATAAGCATAAGGAGACTAAATTATATTATCTAATTATAATTATTTATTTATTATGATTAAATGAAATTCAATTAAAAAGTATATATAATTTTTTCATCGCATGTCAGTCTCTTACATTTCGAGCTCATTTTGTAAAGCTACCTAACTTTAAATTGATTTAATCTATATCTGATTGTGTTTTGTTTTTAAGTGTTAATATTTTTGATAAATAATATGTCATCAACTTATTTCTAAATATAAAATTTCTATACCGCAAAAATTATCGCTATCAAGTATTGTCCAATAAGCACAACACTTAAAAATTTTGCGTGGTAAGGTTTCCGTGGCCACGAGTGTATTTTGGCAGATATGCTTGTTTGTCGAAAAATTTCAAAATGTAGTAAAACAAAAATACGTAAATTAAACAAAACTAGGGTTTCTGGCTACCTCAAAAATGATAATATTCGTATAATTATTTGACTGTAATATATTTAAATAATCTTCTTTTTCCATAATTCCAGTGATCACGCGGTCCCGTACCATGAGACTGTCTCCACTACATTTTACAGTTTGTCGCACATGATGTTGTTGAAGGTTTTTATGTGAACGACACATGTTTACCATACAATTGAAAGCGATTGATCCAACCAGATAACATTTTTCCAATCTTCTATGGACCAGTTTTTATGTGCCTGTACAAAAGCTTAGACGTGCCTTAATATTTTTCTTAGAGAGAGAGCATGTTTCTTCGTTTGAATGATGGCCCCAAAACCACTTCTTTGAAGAGCTTTCCGAGCTAACAACTTTTTTTATGGGTATTGTTGCCTGTTGGATGTATCTAGACTCTTTTCGTTTCATTTTCATCAACAACAGTATCTAATGATTTAAAATTCATCCATTTGTCTGAGGAGAACTATTAATTATTAATTAATTTCCTCAATCTTACATTTTTTCTCCTTTAAGTTGGTCGCCTTGACGTGGCAAAGGGGCTTAAGTAATAGTAATGTGCGGATCCCAAATGGAAACGCACTCTACTCTTACGAACCAAGAGGGACACCTCATAATTCCCACAATGGTGATATGGATGAGTAAACACTCGGTTTTACGCCCATCTCTTATTGTGGAAGTGTGAGGATACCCGCACCAACACCACCCTAAGCCAAGGTGTTGAGGTACCCGTGCCGATGGCTGAATGATCAGCGGGCGGTAATGAATAGCTGATCGCTAACGGTCCCCTCCGATGCCCGGGCGAGGTCGGAGGTATTTAATGCCTTCTCTACGCATACCGGCTCTGCGGACGAGTGACCAAGCCTTTCCGGCCTACTCGTGGGACCAAAAATGAACAATGAAATTACAGCAACAACAAATACAGCAACAACAACCAACTTGACGCCAATAACGACGATTACGGGAACAGCTACACTACTACCGACATATCGGAATCCAATCATGAAATCCGAGGAGGATGACCTAATCGCCTTTAGTAAGGAGACGATTAAGAGTACTACCGGACGTATCAGTAACAGCACACCGGTAGTGACAGCAGCGGAAACCGCCAACCCAAGAGTGGAAGCCTCCACTTCCAAAGCTGCCATTAGCACCAACCAAAGTCCACTGGTGGCTAAAGTAGGCAATCAACGCAAGAAACGCAAAAAAACACAGAATCAACTGAGGAAACGCCGGTACCAGCAAGCAGTCTTTATACTTGGTAAGAAGGCCAAAGATCAGGCAGCCGGAACCCCAGTAGATGAGGACGAAATCAAGCGCCTTAGAAGGATAGTGGAGGATTGCGAAAGGAAACGCCCAATCACCGAATCGCAAGGTACTCTGCCCAAAAAACCCAGGCGGAGTGAAGGAGAACAACGCAGCTCAACAGTGGCAAGACATTTCTGCGATGTAGTCAGAGATAGCCTACAAGTAGCCGTTATAGACAGCAACTCCTCCTCACCAAGCACAGTGCATGAACGATGGGTGGAGATCGACGTCAGATTGTCGAGTATGGTGCTAAGCTATGTACTCGATAATCCTGCGGGTCCTTACCCAGAGTTTGACTCCTCTGAAACAGTTAGAGGTTACAGGGTCATCAAATGCGCGAACCAGAGCTCTCTAGATTTCCTAACGGGTAGCGTTGCTAAAATTAGCAACGCCTTTGTAGGCCTCCAACTGAGTCTTATACCCGCTAAGGATATCCCGAAGAGACCTCATGCTCGCATTTGGCTACCCCCGCTAGAGGACTCAGGCGAAAAACTCCTCAGGTGTATCAAGCTGCAAAACAGGGCTATATCAGGCATAAATAAGTGGCAGCTGATTAAGGACGAGAAACCAAACAAAGCAAGTAGACCAATTCTAGTGGAGATTTGCGACGAGTCCATAGAGGCTCTTACGAAGGCTGACAACAAAATCAGCTTCGGTATTCGCAAAGCCAGGATAAAAATCTTCCATTACGACAAAGCGGCTGACAAAGATGACACGAACGAGGTCGACGACGTTAGCCAGCTGCCAAGGAACGGAGGCATCAAGGAAATCTAAGGTAAACAATAGCCTTAGATATGTGCAGAATAATCTGCAGCACTCGAATAGTGCTACAGCCAATTTGACAACCTTCACTAACGAGAGCGGCATCGACATCAGTCTTATACAGAAGCCCTGGGTTAAGGAAAACACCATTAAAGGCCCAAACAGCAGTAACTGTAACATTTTTACACACGTAACGAAGGTAAATCAAGAGCATGCATTCTTATCAATAAAAGTATAAATTCATTCCTCCTTCTAAATTACAGCACAGCAGATATCGTGGTTGTAAAGGTGGAGCAAAAGAAAAACCATCTCTTCTTGGTCTTAGCGTACATGGCTCCTGAAGTGGACATACCACCGGCATTACTCATTAGAGTAATTGAGAACAACAAAAAAGTATGATTTCCTAATAGGGTGAGATGCAACCTTATGGGCAAGCTCCAATACAAACACCAGAGGTGAGTCTCTTCAATATATTTTAATTAAAAATTTAAGTATATGTAACAAGGAGGATAGGCCGGTTTTTTAGTTTCCCAAGCTCTAAAAGATTTACTGGTTGGTAGGAAGTACTGGACCTCACGTTTTTAGACTTCTATGTCGGATCACTCCTGGGTACTCTTCCCAATTCGCCAGAAAATCGGTACTCCTCTCCAATATCGAAACCCTAGAGGAACAGCATGAGAAAAATTTGCTAAAATAGCAACAAAAGGCCTTGAAAAAGGAGACAATAACAGTATCAGTAATCCTCAGGAACTTGATACAGAGGTAGAAAGGATAGAAAAAATTTTAACAACAACATTCAATAAATTCACTCCGCTAACAGTTCTGAAAAAGAGAAAATGTCCTCCTTGGTGGAACAGTGAGCTTAAGAACCTGAGAATATGACTAAAGAAAGCTTTCCATGAGAGTTTCAGAACCAAAATATGGCAACCCTATAAAGATATCATGAAAAGATACAAAAAAGGGGTCAGGAAATTCAAAACTGTAAAATGTTATCCAAAGAACACACCAATACTGTCTGTATAAAGGTGGAAGGAAATGCTTGGACCTCCGCTGGAGAAGAATCTCTGGAGGTACTTATTAAAACGCATTTCCCTGGGAGTCAGCAAAGAGCAACAACCGAGGTTTAACCAGAACTACTGGCAAACGCAGCTGACTACCTAGGCCTGATAGTAGACAAAAGGAAAATTAAATATGCCATAAATACTTTCTCACCACTTAAAACGGCAGGACCAGACGATAAGCCAATAATGCTGCAAAAGCTGGAAGAATCGAAGGTTCAAAGGCTTGAAACTATATACCAAGCAAGCGTTCAACTGTGTTACATCCCAAGAAGTTGGAAAAGAATTGAAATGGAGTTCCTACCAAAATTAGGCAGTAGAACACATAATACAAATAAGGAAATAGTTTTCCACTTTCTCTGTGAATGCCCAGTCCTATCGCAGATTCGAGACAGAACTTTTGGTATCAATGAAGCACCAAACCTTTAATGTTGGACATTAGTTGTCTATACCACAGAATGAATTGAAAGAGAAGGTGAAACGTGATGGCAATACTTAAAAGGTCTACGACTAGTGCCTCAAAATGGCACAGCCAGTGCTAATTGAGCTCGAAATACAACAGGGCTGCACTCCTATCTACCTACCTCTACAGTTTAGCTACCAATAACGTAGCCCGATTATTGTGCCAGTTATGATACAAACAACTAATTTTTAGTTTCAGGAATATACTCCCACCTCATCAAGTTTTTTACGTGATGCACCACGTATTTGGTTGCAGTTCTATTCTATCATTTCCGATTTATAGAAATTGTATTATATTATATCTTAGAATTTAACATGATTTTTGGTAAAATAATCGGTCACAAGCGTCGATCGGTTTTTTGGTCGTCAGTCAATTTGTGCGAAACAAAACGTTCACATACCTTTCGTAAACCCAAATGAGATAAATCGATGTTTTGGAGATGTTCAATTCCATTTCCATGAATTTCAATGATGATTTCGTCTGATTTTTGATGAATTCACGCACAGTTTCGATGCAATTTTCGGCGATCACGGATTTTGATTGACCCACATGTTGATCGTCTTTTACATCCTCACTACCACTTTGAAAACGTTGAAACCACTTGGGAACTCTGCTACGGGATAGGTAATCATCGCCATACACTTGTTAGATCAATTGAAACGTTTCGGTAAAATTTTTGCTAATTTTAGAACAAAATTTAATGTTGGCTCTTTGTTCGAAGCTCATTTTCGTACTGATCACTAGTATGTAATTCTCAATCGGTTTAAAATAAATTGCTTTGAATTAAGTTGGGGGTTCATAAAATAAGCCAACAAGTTTTAAGAATTCAAAGTTTTATTCTTGCATGCTGAGATGCCAATGCTTAGAAAAAAAAAACTATTTCGATGTAGCTCGAAAACTGATAACGATATCATCTTCGGTCGACTGTGTGACTGTGAGTGAGATCAGTAAGATACGCCTCTGTAGTATGGAGAAATATCGCAGTATACACAGATACTAAACGAAAGTTTGGAGATTAATCTGCGAAACTACTTACTTAAATTGACTTCAAGTTTTATATAAAGAAATCCATTATTTTACAAATAGATGGGTAATGGGATCTGTATTTGACGTTGTATAATGGGATCTGTATTTGGACCTGCAGTATCAATAATTGAACCGTCGTAGAGCACAGAAGCGGTCGTCTTTAGCCAATAAGAGAGGAATTATGTTCCAACAGTGCAAAGTCAGGCCATCCTCAACGATAGCGACTCCACAGAAAATTCGGTTCTTATGCATCCATCATGTAGTTCGGGCCTGGCGCCAAGTGATTACTATATCTTCTTGTCTATGGCGAATGATTCGCTTAAACGAAACGCTGTTTTTAGAGATTTACAAAGAAACGACTTATTTGGGAAGTCACGTTTTGTCAAAAGGCAAAGTTTTGACTAGTAATTTGATCATTCGTCTATTATACCTTGGTTTTTTTGACTTGAGCTAATTTTAAACAAAAAAAAAACTTTCCTCTCCGCCAGACACTTTGTTTTGGAGATCCTCCTGGAGAACGGCTACGGGAACAAGGGAATCTAAAGTTTTTACTGATATACAATTCTGCAAATGCATGTAGATATAACCCCTTAATGACAAAATTATACGTTTTTATTTACTAAACCTTACGTCACTATTTGTTAGGATTAAATTTTCCAAACACTTGTGAATACCCCATGTTGTTGAATGTTTGTGAGCGTAACATATTCAATACATTGGGGAGCACTTCTCTATGCTCCACTGATAATTTCAATGCAAATATTTATGAAAGCAAAATTGAAAAGATCATTGTGGAGCTAAGTTGTTGAGTGATAAAGAGCATAATGCTCAAAAGTAAAGTTGGCTGAGTACTGATTGATAGAGAGAGAGGCAGAGAGGGAGAATAACACCAATACTAATATTAACTGTGTTGACTCTTGAATGAAATCATTTGCTAAATAACGGGGGGTGGAAGACCTACACAGAGGTTGTGGATGCGTGTTGGAACATTTGGAATTGCGGACCAAGCACGAATACAAATACAAAAGTGTTAAGTATATTGAATAATAGATGTATGGTAACACTTGGAACACTTTACTTAACATTATCTTTTGTTTTTATTTCTTATTTTTTATATTCATTTACTTTTTTTTTTTTTATATGTGAGACACTGTCAAACATAGGAACAAACATGAATGCGAACGAAGCAACACGTCAGAATTTGTATTATTTTATGTTCATTACTATGGACGCGTTTGGTTTCTGTGCGTTTCAGTCGTTGCTGTTACGCCATTGTGCGCGGTTCGCTCGTTGATTCCAAAGGCGAGTGAATATTTTTCGTTGCCTTGCGTGTTAGTCCATCTGGCCACATCTCGTGCGAACAACGTATGCCATAGATGTGTGTTTTGTTCGTGGTGTTAATTAATTAAATTAATCATACATATTGAATTTTCGTTTAAAGTACGCGCCTGAATATTTTCGAAAGTGCGTTCTGCAATCACTCTTAGCTTTGTTGATCTTAACCGGTTAAGAAGTGGTGGAAAACTGTTGCATTTGAAAACAAAACAAAAATCGCAATGAATTGGCTTGTTACGGTTGCACCGGCAGTAGCCGTCACGCTGATCGCTGTATTGGTGACGAAAGTTGGCTGGCGTTGGTTTTACATTGCAGCTGTAACATCGAAGCGTGATCTGACGTGAGTTGCACCACTACACTGCTCATTTTTGAACATATGCACATATTAAAAAAAAAAAAAATATTGTTTTTTTGTGTTGTGTCTAAAAGTCATAGAGTAGGTATAGACAGCAGCAGAAAATTATTTAAATAAAATATGTACATAAACTCATAACAGGTTAATATTTTCGCGGAGAGAATGCCAAAGAGTTGAACTTTTTTTTTGTTTTTATAAATACAGTTTTTATATCTAACAAACTGTAACCGTATTGTGGTTAGTCAAATATGGAGCATTTTTAGTTTTGTTTACTTTTATATTTGGCAATCCCAAAAGTGTATTACATTTTCATGCTAGAATACGCAGTCGTAGCGTTGATTTTTTATTGAGCGTTTAGAAAGTTCTTTATAAGCAGACGAACATACATACATACATTCGCGTAATTGTACATGTTTGGTTTCTATATTTCTTGATCTCACTCTAAATCAGATTATGACTTCTCGCTTTTTTTTGACAAACTAGTTACATTGAAACGATTTATACATTTGTTTGTTATAGATGGTCGAATTCATTAGATACAATCGTTTGTAAAACGACTGTTACACATTCAACATACATACACATATTGACCGCGATCCAGGTTCTTGATATTTATTGAACGTTGAATATGCAATATTGATGAATCGCGTTCCGTGTTGGAAAATATTTAAATATTTTGTAATTCGAATCGCATTATCAGTATGAACGTTTAGCACATATTGTATATTAATTCGCGATGCGACGAAAGAAAGTATTAAAAAAATTTAAATCCGTGCGTTTTTAGTAAAACTTTTTAAATTTTTTTTATTATATACAATTTTTAACATTTTCTAGGAACTGATGAATTCTTCTAGTAGTTAACTTTCTAGTAGTTTTTGCTCCAATCCTCTCTTTAATTTTTTTTTCTTGAAAGCCACATATGTTTCTTTTGGCTTCCTTGCGACATTTTGTAGAATCACGAACGAAAAATTAAACAAATAATAAAGGAAAACCATTATTTGAAATTTTTTTTTTTTTATACACACGATTTATTACTAATAAACACTGGCGCGAGAAGTGTTGAACGTATTGCGAAAGATTGAATATATCTTTAAAGTCCACGGAATCTTTTTTAAAAATATACATTCGTCTCGAATATTCAACTATATTTTTGGACTCATATTTTCTACTTTTAATTACTCTCTTTGTTTGCCAATAAACCTTAAATAGTGACTCAATATTTTACTTAGATATACTGTGTGTTATTGAGAACACTGATTCCTTTGAAATTCTGGTGAAATGTTAAAGCACATCTTCATTGAAACCAACAGGATATACTTTATGTGGAAACTGTTCTCGTCTCATTAAGCTGTTGGAAAGAACGTAGTCCCACAAAGGCCCCAAATTTTTAAGTATTCATAATCGGTATATCGTTCATCAGCAAAAAAAGCTTGGATATTACCTCAATCGTTTACTCATAGCTAGAATTCTCAAGTTTATTGAATACATGTATATAACTACTACTTTTTTTTGTCATGTTTCTAATATTTTGTAAAAATTCTACTCAGTGTATACATATGTATATACTAGATATAATACCACAGTACATGTATAACTTTTTTTCTCTCTCTAGAGCAGTTCAGCTTTTAAGGGGTTATGTCCACTTGGCAAGTAAGAAAAAACGCGTTCGCGAGGAGGCGTGCGGGTTTGCTTTAGATGTGTGCGGCTGCGCAATTCATTTGTCTTCGACCTACATCCATCTTGTACTTACAATTGTATATATGTATGTATGCATGTACTAATGTGGTGAAGCTATTGTTGATTTTGCAATTAGCGGTTACCACTAAAAGTGTCACAATGACTGACACCTTGCAACCGAGTCCAAAGAGTCAAAATGTTGTGCTGTTGGTCTTTGCGTGTATTGGCTTAAGATATTTATGTAATTACTACTTTTGTAGATACAATTGTACATACAGTTGAACTTCTTTAACACGAATCACCATATTCCACAAAAAACTTCCAGAGAGACTTTGAGTTGTAGAAGTTTTCATTAAAACATAAAATTTTTCAAAATGTTGTAAAATATAGATTTCTACACAGTTTTATTTATTTGTATGAAATTTAACTCTTTGAAATGTTGCCCGCGGCTATCAGATCTTCCATCCATTGAGTCCAATTTTCGATGACTCATTAGAGCATTTCAACTTACAACTGGCGAATGGCAAGCGTGATGTTTTTCTCAAAGGACTGAATTGAAGCGGGATTGTCCACATAGACTTTAAACTTTACATATCATAACAGGAAGCGGTCTAACGGCGTGATATCACATGCTCTTGGTGGCTATATACTATATGCTCACCGAAGTATTTTCTCAATAAATCCATTGATTCATGCCGTGAGTGGAAAGTGGTGCGGTCTAGTTGAAACCAAATGTCACCGAGAGCACGAGTTTCAATTTCACGTACGGCTATCATAGCGCGATATCGCTCGTAATTGACGGGTACGTTCTGACTGACATTATTTTTGAAGGTCCGATGATTCCACCGGTCTACAATGCGGCTATTTTGTTTGTTTACATACCCATTGAGCCACGAATGGGCCACATCGTTGAAGAAATTCGGCTCAAAAACGTCGGAACTGCTTCGTTTTTTCCAAGAGCTCATAGAGAGCGCTTTAAATTTCAGATCTCGACATAAAATCCGGAAAGTCGTTCCATACGTCAGTCCAAGTTGCTGCGAACGGCGTCGTATCGACTCTCCACAGTCTTCGTGTACACTCTCAGCTGCGGCTGGCTATTCGTTTGAATATTATCCAATAATGAATGCTGAAATGGGTGATGTTGTTTCGAATAGTTAAGCGAAGCGGGCCAAACACATTCTTTAGAGAACGTGAATTTTTGTCATAAAGTCGAACGATTTGTAAACGTTATGCAGGCGTAAGTGTTTTCATGATGAAATGCCAAACAATACTGAACAAAAATAGCAAGAGAAGCTTGACACTACTCACGCGTGATGTGTCAAAACAAGACTATGAAAAAAAAGGTCCTCCACTTGGATCACCCGTTGCACAAATGCATATTTATATATTGTATGTATGAATGTCATAGGATACTTCATTCTTGCCATATTTTTGCTTTTAAAGTTGACTATCCAGTAAAGCGAGTTTTGCAAAGTCTACCAACTAAGTGCTACAATATACATATGTATATATACGTATGTATGTACATAACATGTGTATTCAATTCTAGTACGATTTTATACAACACATATTTACCGTTTTATATATTTGTATTTCTATATACAAACTTTCGAAATTCACGCCAACAGCTGTTCAAAATGTAATTATTTATAAATATTATTTTATTTGCATTTTACTTAATTAATAAACGCGTAATTATACATATACATGTATGTATACATATGTATGTGTATATTAATATTTGTGTAAATATGTAATGTCAATAAAGAATTAAGCACTCTTATCTCGATTCTTTGATGATGCTTTGGATGACACATTGATATTAAAATAAAGAAAGTTGTACTTTGACTCTGTTATACAAATGCATACACATACAAGCTGTGCTCACAAAAGATTAGGTACTAACTACATAGTAGTATGTCAGCACGTCATTAATGATTAAGTTGTGTTGATATACAAATGTTTGTAAAAATTTTATAGATTACACATATGTACATACATATACATATATATACATATGAGTAATGAAAAATATTTGGAGTCTTTGTTGATGAATGTCTTACTATAAATATTAATAAATATATGAATATGTAGAAAGATGATATACATATCTTCCACAGAAGAACAGAATACATTTTTTTCATTTCCATAATTAATTCTTAAACTTTGCTGGTGGCCAATAGTCTTCAAGTTCAAAAACATGAAACAAAAACAAAAAAAAAATCATATTTTGAAACTCTGAAAGAAGTTGAAAAAATATGTTTTTCAGGCTAATAACGACTGTCCGGAATTCTTTCTCCAAAAAAAAAAAAAAAAACATTCTTGTGTAAGCAAAGCGAGCTGTAACAATTTACAGATTTCGAATATCTTTTGTAATTTCGAAACATGCCAAAACCAATAAAAAAACACTACTTTTAAGAACAAATATATTTAAATTTGACTGAGCGACGTGAATAGTCTGCATGGAAACAGTTTGAACCTTGATAACTCGTAAACCAATATGCTTTCACTCAAATTCTTTAAAGGGTATGTTCATGGTTGTTTCAAACCGCGAAGATAGACGACCCATTTAGAAATTAAATTGACTGTGATAACATTGGAAAGAACGCAGTATCAAACGCGAAGTAA
The DNA here is from genome assembly GCF_001853355.1 of Bactrocera latifrons. Classification (NCBI taxonomy): domain Eukaryota; kingdom Metazoa; phylum Arthropoda; class Insecta; order Diptera; family Tephritidae; genus Bactrocera; species Bactrocera latifrons. Next base: position 465,904 of record NW_017535797.1, on the reverse strand, counting down.
GAAGTCATCTAATAATCCCAAAACGCCAACATTCCATGAGGAGGCGTAAAGATATTTCAGAACAGTATTCTCCTTATATTTTACACAGCTAAGAAATAAAGTTTACGCTTGTGTGAAGACACATTTACGAGCATATGATTTCCAACAAGTATTAGGCTCATAATTACCCCTCCTATCATTGATAGCTCATATTTTCTAAACTAAAGGAGATTCTACAGTCCCTGTTCGTCGACTCGTTACTTGGGAGGTTTTGCAATTTTCAACATTTTAATGTGAGTTTGGATAATCTGTAATAGTGCCTACTATGTTGATGGGATGATTTCAACAATGCAAGGTTATGATTGCATCGGAATCGACATGAATTGTGTGATTTTCTCAAAAAATTAAAATATTAATTGATTATTCATCAATATTCATTTTGTCGCCTTCAAAGTGATCTCCACCAGATGTAAAACCTTGAAATACTTTTTATAAACACTTTTTGGGATGGCCTTCAGCTTCTTCAGCGAATTTTGTTTTAACTCTTCCATCGAATGAAAACGGGTAAACAATGAAAAATCACACGGAGCTAAATCTGGTGAATACGCTGGTTAATAAATGGGTTTCATTACGTTTTCGGCTTTAAATTCAGTCACAAAATTCTACTCCTTTGAAAAAAAAATGCCCCTTTATCGGGAAGAGTCGAACAAAAACGCGTTTCATACCCAAAATATCCACCAAAATCAATCGAAAGGACTCGAGATAGATGTCTCTAGGACTTACCTGACGATTTTGTATCACCTATGCTTAATTTTTTTTAAAAATATTTTCATCAGTTGAAGAGGTCGAAGGTCGTCCAGATCGAGTCATGTCTTCAACCGAACGTCTTTGAAGGCTTTGTACCACTCTTTGACTTAGTTTTTTATAAAAATTAATCACCGTGAGCCGTTTTTAACATTCGCAAAGGTTGGCCTGTTTTTTATACCCTGAACAGGGTATGTTAAGTTTATCACGAAGTATGTAACATCCAGAAGGAAGCGTCGGAGACCCTATAAAGTATATATATAAATTATCAGTATGTTGAGCTGAGACGATTCAGCCATGTCCGTCTGTTGTCTGCCCGTGTGTCTGTTCTTGTATGAAAAAATTTTGTATTTGAAAAGATATATTTACGAACTTTGATATAGATTAATTTCTAAGGCAACAATGTAATATCCGAAAAAATTGTTCAGACCGGATCACTAGAGCATATAGATGGCATACACACTGGACACATAGTTACTAAAAGAATTGCACCTGTGAAGGGTATATTAGCTTCGGTGAAGCCGAAGTGATTGAGATGAGTTTTTATTTTTTAAATTTATTCTTAAAAAGTACGTGAATGGTTATCGTCCCTACTAGAATCATAAAAAAATTTTGATAAATAAAAAAGTAATTAACTTTTTTTTTTAATATATTCCCATCTTTTTTTTTTACATAAATTTTGTCATAACATTGTCAATAAATTATAAAAAATATAGGGACGATAGCCAGGCGTTTTGTGAATATTAAAAAAAAAATAAGCAAATCGGTTGAGTAGTTCGGCCGGAATCACGACTGCCAGTTTAAAAAAATGTGTTGTGAAAAAAACGCGTTTAAAGTTTGAGGTATACACTCGGATGCTCCGAACGTCCAGCGGTATTATTATCTGTGCGCCTTTTTCGAAACCTTCCAATGGTAAAGTGGGTTTCTACATTAATTCTAAGGTTATAAAGGAACAGAAGCTGCAAAAAAATATAAAAAGAAATTAAAAAATATTACCCTACTGACCCCTTAATTCTGTTTTGTTGTGTGATTATTATTATTACTTTCATTTAAATTTCGTATACATTCGTTTTGTTCATAGTTTCTATATTTTATATGTATTTTTATCTTAATACTTCAGTTTTTATTTGTTTATAATTTCTTTCATTGACTATATCCTTTCTCTCTTATCTCTTTCCTTTTTTCTTTGTTTAATAACAATTTAATTTTTTAATTTTACTCAATTTAATTGCAAATATAATTTACAAAGTAATCGCTCTGCTGATCAGTTACTTAATCAATCAGTCAAGTAATAGTCTGTTACCTGCTCTGCACGTGGGTAAATGCTGTAGCAGTATGCATGTATGCATGTATGCGTGTGTGTGCACAAGCAAGATCAGTTGAGCTAGGCTTTGATTGTTCAACAATAGTCGCATTTACAATAAAAGCGTACTCAACTGATGTGAATGAAATAATAAGTAGACTTTTAGTATAAGTAAATGCATAAAACGCAGCAAAATAGTAAAAAGACAAAAAAAAAGATTTTCTCAATATAAAATATTTACGCTTTATGCACTTTACAATCGCAATTTTCTGCTAAGATAAATAAAATATTTAAAATAAATATATTTTTATGAGCATTTATATACATAAACAAAAGCACCTTCATTATAAAAATAAAAATGAAATATTTATATTGGCAAAAATTGACAAATAAATAAATTTTTTTGATTTTTTACAAATGTACCATAAAATTTTTTGCGTGTACTATGTGCTACTATGAACAATAAATAGTAAGACTTCGTTCATAATTTTAAAATTCTTCATTTATTCTTGAAAATCTATGTAGTCCCCATCAAAGTAATTTCCTTTGGCAGCAAAATACTATTAAGCTAACGTTTTTTCCAATCCTCGAAATAGTTGTTTAGACAAATTCCGTAATAATTTTGATTTTTGACCCGCTTTGAGTTGGCTTTTTCGGCTTCAGCTGACCTTTGCCAGGATATTCGGTCGATTAATCGTCTGTTTTCAGGTGGTAAGCATAGATCCATGACTCGTCGCCAGTAATAATACCTTTCATGATATCCTGTTAGTCGGAAAGCATTGTTTCACAGATGTTAATGCGACACTGATTTTTGAAAGAATTTAGTGATTTAGCAAACAATCGAGTTTTCACTTTTCTCAGGCCTAAATGATCTTTCAAAATGGTTTTCACTGATTTTTTCGATATTCCAACGATCCTAGTAAGATCTCTGCCGACTAATCGTTGATTCTCAAACACCAATTCCATTATTTTGTTGACGTGTTTAACCCGAAATTTACCAGGCTTCTATTTTACCTTCTTGAAAGTTCTTCGTTTTATAGTTGAAAAAAAGTTGGCTAAAATTGATACACCCTAATATGCATGCATACAAAATTGATTGCACTTTTAAAATTACACACATCTATTAAATTACATATCTAAGTCGACCTAGCGCACGTGCGACCCTTTGAGGTTCAAGGTAAACGATACAAAAACAACTAGGCAAGCCAACAACGCCAAGCGGTAACTTGCATACAAATTAAAGAAATAAAATAAAACAAAAACAAAAAATAATCAAAATCAATTGAAATGCAATCAACGTAGCGGGTTGGCTAGCCTAAGTGGGACTTAAACTAAAAGTAAAATCGAAGCTTGAAACACATTTGTGGATAAAATCATAAAAATGGCTAAGCTTTAAAAAAAAATGTGGATAAGGGGTCGATGACGGGCAATTTGGCCTGTCTCCAATGCGTAGTAATGGCCATCCGAACTTTGCTTGTACCAACGCTGGTGCTATTACCTACTTCCTCTATCACCACACATACATCTAAACTACATATTTATGTAGATATATAGTTGTATGTATTAGTATTTGTGTTGGTAGTTGTGGAAAAGCACATTTTGTATTAAAAGCGTGTCGCTCAATGACGTTGCAAACTTTGCGTGCCATTGCGCTTCACTTGTCTGCCTCTTAATGAATCAACAAGCAACTATTTTTTATTTTTTTTTAATCTTTATTTTTAGTTTTATTTTTTTTTTACTGTGCTTTGCATTGTGACGACGCATGCGTCTGCGCTAGCGAGGTTGTTCGTCGTATTTGTTGTGTAGTGCGGAAGTAATGCGTCCATTGACCACCGTTTAGGCAACCATTTTCGGTGGTTCGCATAGCTGAATTAGAATTTTTTAATTGACTAGAGGCGCAAATGGCTTTTTAATAAGGGAACCAATGCAACATATATATATGAACTATATATAATGCATATGCATACAGAATACATACACATTTGTACATGCATACATATATGTATAACGACTATTTCCATATACTTATTTGCATTATTTATTATATTTTTCAATGCACTTCAAGGCACTTATTCAATTTTGTTGTTTATTGCCTCGTACAATACAAATAACACTGTGACACTAATTAGCTATTTAAGAGAGAAGATTTACGCATATAATAACTTTATTTCTTATTATTATTTTTTCTTTTCTATATATCCGCCTGTGTATAAGCGAAATAGTTCCTTAAAGTTTTAGTTATCACTCTGAAGTTTTGCACAGGTCTTTTCTCCTCAAGAAGCTGCTCATTTGTCGGAACCACCCATATCGGAGTACTACAAGGTGCGTTCCAGAGTAAACAGGACTTAAAAAAAAAAATAGAATAAATGGCTTTTTCGGCAAAATAAATTTATTTAATTCAAAATAGTCTCCTTCTGCTTCAATACAGCTTTTTGCACGGTCCAAAAGCATGTCGAAAGAGTGTTTTAGCTCGTTGGCCGGTATGGCCGCCAGTATGCCGGTGCAAACCTTTTGAATTGCCTCTATGTTGCATAACGCTTCCTTTCATGTTCAAATGCATTTTTTCGAAAAGGAAGAAGTCGCACGGTGCGATGTCAGGTGAATACGGGTAGTGGTTAATGGTTAAAATTTTTGGTCAAATAATCAGTGACAAGCGTCGATCAATGAGACGGCGCATTATCGTGCAACAAACGCCAACTTTCATCTTCGCGATATTCGGGCCGAATACGGCGCACCAAACGTTTCAATACTCCAAGGTAGAATAGCGCATTCACGTTTTGGCCGAGTGGAACAAATTCTTTGTGGACAATACCCTTGGAATCATAAAAAAAATCAGCATTGTCTTCACTTTTGTCTCTCCATGTGCTATTTTCGGGGTTTCGGCTCGTCCGGTGCCTTCCATTCAGCACTCTGGCGTTTCGTTTCGGGATCTTATTGGAAATACCACGTTTCGTCACCAGTCACAATATGGTAAAGGAAGTTGTTTTTTCTTTTTGACCTCTTTAATGATGTCCTTCGAATGTTGGATTCTGAGCAATTTTTGGTAGTCAGTCAATTGGCTCTTTTTTCGAAACTCATTTTCGCACAGATAAACATACTGATATCAAACTGATGACGCAAAATCTTCACTAAATTTAATATGAATTTTTGTTCAAGGCAACGTTTCCTTCTGACTATTATAACATAGCTGCCTTGTGTGGACAACTTTTTTATTTGACGAGATATCTTTACAAAATATTGAACGTATTGTTCAGATAGGGCTATCATGGTGCCATACAAACTAGCCGACCATGATCAAGACAACATTTTTTATACTCTTTCATGTTTTAAGAAATTCGCCTCTGTAGAGTATTATAGATTTAGTGCGACAGAAGTTAATGGTTTTTGGTCTTTATTTTTTTAAACTCTTGCAGTCCAAATCCAACAAAAACTTTTCTAGCCCCTGGGTACCGAATATATGGGCCCAGTGCATATAGTTGACTTTTCACCGAAAATATCGGTCAATGTGCGAGATATATAATTGAAATTCAGAGAGAATCCTTTCCTCATAGTAGTATGTATGTGTTTTACAAAAGAGTTGAATCGGATCAATACTTCCTTTACTCCCCATCTACCTATTATATAGCTTTTCGAACTTCTAGGTGACTTTATACCGCAGATATCGGCCATTATTTGAGTTGTCTTAGTGAAAATGAGAGAGTGTATTTTACTTATAACAGTGTATCTTTGTGCCTAAAAAGGATAAAATTGTTCCAAAACTTGACATACTCTCCATATAACTAATATAAGCATTTTCGAACATTCGCCTGTTTCACACATAGTGGAGCGCCGTAAGGTTTATACCTCGGAATCCAGGGACTGTCAATGAATCTTTACAAAACTTTGGAAATGTGTTTTTAATAGTATATCGAAAAATGTAAAAAAAAATTGGCCGATCTCAATTTTTTAAATATTATTATAAATAATAATTATTTTTTGGAGTTTTCTTAATTTATAGTAGTTTAAAATTATATTTTAAAAAGAAGAGCTATTACAAACTTGATCTAAGTTCTTGAGGGACTGCAGGTATAAAAATGAAGGTCCCGGAGGGGAATGTCCCCTCTATTCCGCTCCCCGACCTTCATGTTGAGTGTTGTTAATGCGGGCCCTAACGGAATAGTACACTTGGCAACGTGCTAGGCTTAATACGTACATAGCAGCTGTTGTTCGCACCAAAAAAAAAAAAATGATTGATTTACAATTAATATATATATTACTGTGCAGTGAGCGTGATAAAAATTAATAACTGAACATTACTGAGTTTTACAAAGTTTAAAAATAGTGGTATAAATAGTAAATATTTATTATTCGTATAAAAATGGATGAACCCTCGAATAGTTGTAATATAAGTAATTATTGCCTCATTTGTGACAAAATCGGATGTAGTTCTGAATTAACTTCTGAACTAGGAGATATTATAAAAGTCACTAGAGGAATATCAACACTGAAAGCTGTTTCTGCGGAAAGAGCGGATGGACTTTCTCAGTATTTAAATACTCGCGAATTTGTCTACGTGCATTCAGTCTGCAGACAAAAATATATCAATAAAGGGTGCATTCATTCTTATTAAAAAAAAAATAAAAAACACCACACCAGCATGCTCTCCTAAAAAAAAAACTTCGAGCGGCTACTTCAATTGATTTTGATTGGAAAAATAGGTGCTTTTTATGTGAAAAAGAAATGGATGAAATGAAGGAAAAAAGAAAATCCAAATCGTCAAGACAACAAATTAGCTACGTAACTACTTCTGATTTCAAGAAAACGATATTAAATTTGATAAGTGAAGAGAGAGGTGAATATTGTCGCAAAATCCATAAAAGAATTATAGGCGTGTTAGATTTAGTAGCTGAGGAAGCTAAGTATCACGCGGATTGTTATATTCGTTTAAAAAATACCGTAAAACAGACCCAGAGAGAGGAAAAAATTCATCCAGTCACAATACAAGTAGATGCAGCAATGAAGAAAACGATGACTGTCAGTTTTCACTGGCAGAATTAAAAAGTATTGTAACAATTGAACATATTCCTGACGATAAAACAATAAAAACGAGGTTAACGAATCATTATGAAGATAATATTGTATTCTCCAATAAATTTGGATCCAATACAATAAGACGTTTTAAAAAACAACAATACGAAATATTGACCGATAACTGGTACAGTCAGAGGTCAAAAGATAGTGAGAAGAAGAATACCGTATTTTGAAAGCTGCTGGTGAAATTTTACGACGACACATCCGGACGCAGGATTATGATAATGAAATGTATCCGGCTAGTGATAAAATGTTTAACAACGTTCATGAGACAATACCAAACTCTCTATCATTTTTTTTATCAGAAATAAAAAAGGACAAAAAAGGTAAACTTAATGAATCATTATGAAACGAAATGCATTATACAGGGTGGCTGATGAATTTTGCTACATTAAGAAACTGAAATAACTTTTTTTTTCAGTGTATGGAATTCATTTTTCTTTTATTCATGTTGAAGCTCGATTTTATTAAATATAGCTTAATTAGTTTTAAAAATAATGGAATTTAAATGCTC
>NW_017535797.1:457576-458009 GCF_001853355.1 Bactrocera latifrons | reverse complement strand
AAAAACTCTCTCAACATGCTCAAGTAACGGTCTCCAGTAACCGTAGAAGAAGTAGGGCCCGACAATGCAGCGTGATGAAACTGCACACCACACTGTGACACGAAGTGGATGCCATTCCGTCTCATGGAGTATCTGTGGGTTGGAAGCACTTCATATTCGACAATTTTGTTTGTTTCCATCCTCTTCCACCATTTGAAGCATCTTCTGGCAAAATTCCTAGCTAATTCCTAGAATTTTATATGGGAATAAGTCCAAATCTTTGTGCATAATTGACTGTAATGACTGTCTACTTACACCCATTTCAGCAGATAAGCTTCTTGTCGAAACATGTGGATTGTTTTGTATGGCAGCAGCTACAGCAGCGATTGTTTCCTCCGTTCGAACTGAAGGGTTTCGATGGTAAGGCCTTCTGTTGACTGTCCCATGCTCGGCA
>NW_017535797.1:442278-457391 GCF_001853355.1 Bactrocera latifrons | reverse complement strand
GCGGCGGACAATCCAAATTCTTGTTTCAGTGTCCCAGTTATCCATTTTTGTTAAATGTAAAAGTCAATCTGCAAAATAAAAATTAACCAGATTGCTTAGAATGCAATGGTGAAAGCTGTACTAATTCTTTACCTACAATCTACCTCAACGAGATCGACGACGATAATAATGAACAATAATGTATATAGTTAATGAAATTAACATTAAAGTTACTTTGCAAACATAATTCATAACATATAAAATTAAAAACTTTACTGTAAACATTTTTTTCCCCTTTCGGCTCTTATTTTTCAGTAAATTGTTGTTAAAAATTGTTGTAATCCAGATCGGGCAATTTTTTTTTTTAACATTTTTCTATATACTATTAAAAACACATTTCCAAAGTTTTGTAATGATTCATTGACAGTCCCTGGATTCCGAGGTTTTACTATTTTTATGCCTTACGGCACTCCACTAATATGTGATTGGGGATTATATCTGAGGTACTTTAATGAAAGAATGAGAGCATTTTATTTGTCTGTGGCATATTAATTGTGTCTTCAACGTAAATTAATAAGATACCAAACTTATTTGTAATCTATTGACGGTTTCATCGGATAATGAATGTTTAATTCTTTCGAAACAGTTTTTAATACAAAGTATTTGCCAGCACCTGAAGGAATTACAGGTTAATTTTCGAGAGTTTTATCGTAATACGAGTTTAAAAGTTTCGACGGGACTAGAAAATCATTTCCTCAACATGGACCCAAACACGGAAGAACGGTTTGCAAGATTTCAGAGGCAAAAACTACGAATAATGACGATTTTTAAAACCATAAACATAAAATATTTACACGAATTTTAAAATTTATTATTATTTTTTTTCTTTTTAACGGTAATATATGTATATAATACCATGAAAATCTACAGTGTTTTAAAAGTGTAAATTCTCTTTGTGCGAATAGATAGATTTGCATATAAAAGCTGAGTTGTCTTTAACTTTTTCCTTTTTTTTTGCAATGATTTTTTTGTTAAATTGGCCCAAATGGTGAGTTTATAAGAAAATCTGATTTTCTTGCACTGCTAATGTCCCAAAAATGGAGTATGGAGTTGATACGGGGATATACTGTACAGAGTTAACCATGAGGTAGACACTGCAGTATATTTTAAGCTGAGGTCTTTGCTATTGCAAAAGTCGCGGAGCTGACCTCCAATGCATCCGCCGTCAATTCCAGAGTCAACATCTACGTAGATAGCCAAGCAGCAATCAAGATAGCGCATATCGGCCAAAAGTGTCTTGGGAAGCAGCGCAGCGGTGGAAAGTGTTGCCAGAAGCAAGCGACTTCAAATCTACTGCGTGCCAGGCCACAAAACCAACGAGAGCAATGAAATTGTGGACGAGATTATCAAGAATGGTGTAAGGGCATAATCCGAAAACGAGATCAAAATTGGGAAACCCATATATTGTATAACAACGATGTGAACAGAAGATGGTAGAAAAAAAACCCAATAGAAGGAGCTACCTGGGTGAAAAACTGCAAAAATAATGTGCAAAAAGGTAGAACGGAAGTACGCAAAATTCCTATAGGGGCGCGATAGAAAATAGTGTAAGAATATGGGACGAATAGTAACTGATCACTGTCTGATGGCGACGCACACCTGCAGAATGAGGCCCCCTCCCTAAAAGTTAAAATTTATACATTATATCGATCATAAGTGACACTCCGCGACTCTCCCCTTGTATGTTGAAATTCGCATTAAGCGCAGACATCCTAAAGGATGACTACTCCTCATGGTACTAGGTCCATCTGAACTCCATCTTGTACCGCACAAAACCAAAACTTGTCTATACGTGGGTTATTGGCCTACCAGACTAAACTAACTTAACCTCAAGTGTATGAAATAGCTTTTTTAACTTTAAGAATAACTGAAAATATTTTTTTATAAAGTTAACAGAGGGTTGAAAATATGTAATAAATATGTATGCTAATGACCACGTTCTCAAGAATTGGGACTGTCGCAAGCCACAACCTTGCGGATTATGAGAAAGGATTTGGACTTGCTCAGTATTATTCTCAGTCAAGAACTGAAGCCATGAACCACCGTAAACGTCTTGAATTTATTGATTTTACTTCTGAACCACTTGAAAAGACAAAGCTTTTTTATTAACCAAAGAATTGATCTTGACATTAACTGGTTTTAACAAGACGTTCGTAGGTGCCACAACCGAATTATTGTGCGGAAAATTTAGAGATTCGATGATTTGTTGATATTGAACGTGATATTCCTGACATATGGCTTGATTTAGTGGAAAAAGTACTCAAAAGTTGGGTTCATCGAATTCGTTCTTGCAAAAGAAGTCATGGAACATAAAAAACGTGAGAATTTCCTTAATAATTAGTGTGTCTTTTGTTTTAAAGAAATCATATGACTCTTATTGAAAAACCCTGTATATAATTCTGTATAAATACAAAAATACTTAAGATTTTCTTAAAAAACTTGTAAAAACTACGATTTTAAGCGATCGTACTACGTATAGGTAATTATTATATAACGTGATTGAATTTTATTTTTTGTATTCAAATTTTTATAAGTACTATATGTATACAGACATACATCTAAATAAAACTCGTATACAATAAACTTATAACTCCAAGTAATTAAAATTCTAACTGCCTACCATCGCTGTGAATGTAAAATTCAACATGTTAAACAAAAAATTACAAAAAGAAAAATATAACAAAACCAAAAACGTAAGTAGTAATAGAGGAATGCCAAAAGCAAAAGTGAAGTAATATCATAAAGCTTTGCTGGCTACCGTTCAATGTACCGGACGCCACCACTGACCTACAGAATTGTTTTACGTACAAATTTGGCGCTTGAAGAACATTTTCTGTTTTATTTACGTTTCACTACTTTATTGTCACTTTCAATCATTACATTGCGTACTGTTGGTGATCGCAAGCAATTATATGTGTATATGTATATATAAGTATTTACATATTTATATATATTATACATACATATGTATATATTCATGTATGTACTGGGCGCTGATTAATTAAGCACTATCGGCAATTTAGCTTATTTGTGTGTATATAGTGTTTTGAAGTATATATATATTTATATTGATGAATGTACAAGTAAAAAGCGATAAATTGAGGGCTATATTGATTAGCGTTCGTTTAAAATTGACATTTAAAAGAGCAACTCCGTACAACTCATATGGCTGATTATCATTTGTGAGTTTATTAAATCAGTAGCTTGGGTTGAATATGCCGCGTTATGTTTTTCTCCAAGGCCTGAATCGAAGCGGTATTGTTTCCATAGACTTTTGACATCTCCTCACAGAAAAGAGTCCAACGGTATGATATCACGCGATCTTGGTGGCCAATCAACCGGCCCAAAACATGAAATAATCTGCTCACCGAAGGGGTCTCTCAATAAATCCGTTGATTGTTGCGATGTGTGGAAAGTGGTGCGGTCTTGTTGAAACCAAATGTCGCCGAGATCACTGGCTCCAATTTCAGGCATCAAATAATCTGATATTATGACGCGAAAGCGATCGCCATTGACGGTTACGTTCTCATCGGCATCATTTTTGAATCAAAATGAACTGATGACTTACCCGGTTCACACACCGGCGGTTCTTAAATCTCTTCAGGTTGCTCTTCGTCCCAAATGCGGTAATTTTGCTTATTTACATAGCTATCAAGCCAGAAATGGGCTAAACAAAATTTGGACCGAAAAGGTGGCATCTTCTTAGAATTTTTCAAGAGCATATCGATCGAGGCGTTGTCGACTGGGGAGGTCGAGCGACTTTATTTTCTGCACAAGGTGCATTTTGTACCCTTCAATTTGAGATATCGACTTAAAATGCGTCAAGTCGTTCCATACGTCAGTCCGAGTTGCTACGAACGGCGCCTACTCGACTTTGCACGGTCTTCGTGTACACTCTCAGCTAGGCTGCTATATTTTCTCAGTACGTGCTGGACGTGGTCTATTCGGTCGAATTAAATTATGAATTCTGGGTCTTAAGATAGGTGATGGTGTTGCGAATAGTACGATTAGTACGCTGATTATGTCGACCATAAGTTGAGCGAAGCGCGAAACATATTCCTTACAAAACATGAAATTACAAAAAATACTGAACAAAAATAACATGACAGCTTGACACAAAGGCTGAAAGAAGTACTTCTCCTTCCATCACCCATGATCAGCGTGACGATCTGCGTCGAACTAGCCATGTATGCCTGTTCGTAAATATGCGAAATAGTCCTTCAGTTTTCGAGGTGCCAATCTGAAATTTAACACATGTGCTTTTCTCTTCAAGAAGTTGCACATTTGTCGGAATACCTGATATCGCATCTCTATAGCAGAGAGCTGTCAAACTGATCGATCAAAATCAAGTTTTTAATGGAGAATTTTTTTTATTTATAAAGAGTGTTATAGTTTGGTGCAACTGTAATTAAGGTTTATTCTTTTTTTATCATTACAAATTTAAATTTTATTAAAATTATACTATGATATTTACTTATTATTATTGTTGAATTGAAAAGCTTTTTTTTTTTACCAGTTTCAAAGGTTTTCTTCTAAAGAATAGTTTTGTTATACTTTTTATCAACTTTTGCATTTTTCGCTTACACTTTAGTTTGCATTGAAAGAAGCAAAAAATCGACGCTTTAAGATTATTTCGACCTTTGAACATATTTTACTGTTATATGTACATACTACATTCGCATTCATGTTATGGAGGTTTGCTGTGCCATAAAGCCGCACCGAGATCTATATTTCTACTTTAGTCGCCACTTTTTATTTTTATCAAACTGGTTTTTGCGCATTTTGTGCAGCTTTCTTGAAGTATCTGGCTGCTTGACTGTTGATTATGTCGGAGTTTGGTGGTTCGGTTTTGAAAATTGACGAAAAGCAGTTTGTTATGCTGCAGCAACCTTGACGAAGTTGAGGCGAAACTTCGAGGCTTTTTGGCTTTTTTGTATGATTTTGTTTAAACATTAATATAAGTATATATGGTATAACTATATACTATATATGCTAAGTGAGTAAATGTATACAGACTTGGTTATACTGATTCTAAAATAAAAATATTTTTTTATTTCCTCTTTACATTTTTATATTTTTTTATTTTTCATTTTATTTATAAATATTAGCAGGAAGTAAATTTCCACACAAACAAAAAATAAAGTATTATGAAAATTGCATGCAAAGAAGACTTAGAGTGCAAAACCATTTGCAAATAATACATCGATATTTTCTTTCAATTCAATTACAATTGCTTGCGGTAATTAGAGAAATAATATGTGGTTTGCTGCTTTATAGGCAATTCCAGATATATTTTCAAGTGATTGACTTTAAGTGCATCTTCGTTGTATTTGTCATACGTTTACATAAACACAAGGAAAGGCGTTAAATTCGGGTGCAGTGAAGATATAATACCCTTCTAAACAAAAAAAGGGTGCATACAAGTAATCGCTTTTATCGTTCAGTTTGTGTGACAGCTGTATGCTCCCGTAGTCCGCTCTGAACAATTTGTTGGGAGATTATAGTGTTTCTTAGGATAATAATCTACCCAAAATTTCGTAAAGAAAATTTATCAAATAAAAAAGTTATAAATACAAGGGTTTTATTTTTATTCTTCGTTGTAGCCATTACATTCTGACAAATGAGCAGCTTCTTGGGGAGAAATGGTCCTCTGTCGAGTTTCAGATCGATTGATAACAAAAACTGAGAGACTTTGAAGAAGTTAAGCAAACTTATATACCCTGTTCAGGGTATAAAAATATATATAGCTATACATATACACATAAGTTGATACGTATCGTATATATATATTTTAGTTGATATGCACACAGTTGCATATTAAATTTCAACAACTCGCTTAAATAGTATATGTGTATACCTCTATAATACCCACAGTCATATAATTCTATAACCACAATATAAATCTATGAATCCATTAGTATACCGGTACTTGATTTGATTACTTGTTACGATGAATTGCAGGTTTCCATTTTTTATTATTTTTTCTTTACCGGCAGACCGGAAAAATGATTGAATTAGCATTTTATATATGAGTTACATATTATGCAATGACATGTGATTTATTGTAGTAATATAAATATTTCGGTTTATTGATGTATTTACACATTTAAACATATTGCTGTTGTAAAATAGCTCTTCTGCTCGATCAAAGTTTCGCACTCAATTGAGCTCGCTGAGTAAACAGTATATTGCAATGTAATGAATACTTACGATGTTCAATAAAAGTCAATTGCGGGATCATAATATTAGTTATAAATGAGGTGAGTACGGATACTTAACCGGTGGTCTTTAAAGCTTGTGTCTCACAGGCTATGTCTGCTCTAAAAATCCTATGAATTTAATACTAGGGGCGCCGACTATATAGATTTAGGTCAATAGCATTATCAACACTGTTAAAGGAATACCATTGCGATTGTGCAACAGGTACCATTAGAGACTCTACATTTTATTTATATTATAGAGGCCTTAAGTCGAGACGTGCTCAAAGGAAGTTATCAAGATAGCACTAGAGCAATTTCCATGCTGCTATCCAGAATCCACGAGCAATTGCCTGCTGAAGATCTGACACAACATCAGTTTGCCAAACTGACGTTGTTATTAAATCTTGCATATCAAAGCTGTTTTGGCTTCCTACTATAGCTCTAAGACTACGAATACAAAATTTTACGATATATTTTAATTGAAAAAAAACTACAACGCTGATGAGCCAACAAGGAAGGAAATCGTCTTTTTGTTGTATACTGAGAATATATGAAAGGTGTTTGTCTCCTCGCGGTCTATGTTTTTCTTCTTTACTGGCGTAGTCACCGCTTAGGCGGTTTTAGCAGAGTTAACAACAGCTCGCCAGTCGTTTATTTTGTTCGCTATTTGGCGCCGATTCGAGATACCTAGGAGGTATTTCTCTGTTTCCAGCGGCGGGTACTGAATTGAAAACCTTCAAAGGTGGAGTATTCTCTTCCAACCGGATAACATGACCTAGCCAGCGTAGCGGCTATCTTTTAATTCGCTGAACTATGTCAATGTCGTCGTATATCTCATACAGCTCATCGTTTCGTCGTCTGTGGTACTCTCTGTTGACAATGCGCAAAGAACCACAAATCTGCCGCAAATCCTTACTCGAACACCCCTAAGATCAACTCATCCGGTGATGTCATTACACATGCCTCTGTACCATATAACAGAACGGGGTAGGTAGTAGTGTTGTTTTGTACAATTTTGTTGAAGATTGTATCTTCTCTATTCAGCCCTGCAACTCGATTTTTTTTTCTCCAACTGTGGTTTGAAGAAGTCGCACGACAGGTAGACTTGTCTGAAACCTCGTTTGGTATTGAACTTCTTGGAGAGGTTCTAAACGAGTTTTTGGTATTGCTTAACATCAGTTTACACAGTCGAATTAGTTTTTCGGTGATGTTTTCTGATAATGATAATTCTGTAAGATGCAAAGACCTAGTCGGCTTAGCACTTCCTTCCTGTATTCCTTCACGATTCTGAGATCGAGGTCGGGCTTCCATTTCATAAGCAATTCAGCTGATTTTTCGGGCATTGAAATTAGTTGTCATAGCTGATTTGTTATGCACTGGAGCATATTCCGTAGACATATAGTTGTTTATTCCTTTAATTAGGGCTAAGTGTGTCTTAAGTGGAATCATCCGACCAAAAAGTCAATTTTGTATGCTTTAATTTTCCCTCTCCTCAGTAATAGTAAAAATAACAGTAATGAAATTGTGTACTATTTGAATACTTCAACAATTTTAAGTTCCTTTACATCCGACCTAAGTTTATTTTTAATAGATTTTTTATGGCTTTCTACACTCATTAACGAATGCAATTTATTTATATTTTAAACATTCACTTTCAATGGCGGCAGTCATTGACCTATATGACACATATACATACATATTCATGTAATTTATGTAAGTGCGTACATTCGCTTTTATATAAATATATAAGTACACGCATACATATCTATTAACAAGGCGATAAAGAGGTCGAAACAAAACTGTAGATATAATCAGAAAGCGTTACATATTAGCCACTTAAAGATTTATAGTATATGACGATATGTATACAGTGTGTATGCTACCGTTAGGTGAATGCACTTCTGAATGACTGCTTATCTAAAGTAAATACGAAATAATTGAGTTCGAAATGCATTGCCCTGCAATAAGGCATGTAAGTATAGTATTATAATAATATCTGTAATAAACTAGTTTCGAAAAAAAAATATTAAATGGTTTCATTGAAATAAATTATAAAATTTATATGACTGTGACTGAATGGGATATAAGTCAGATCTTCGAAAAAAGCAAATTTTTTCTATTGGAAAAATACTGTCACGATTTTAAAGATTCATAGTACATACATATATGTTAAATAAGCTTGAAATGTATCCTATTATATTAAAAAGGGGTGAGTGGGGTACTCTGGCCTTTTTTTTGAAATTTTTTTTTTCATAGAAAGATAGGTATATCGTGGAGTGTATAAACAAATTTTTTCCGAATTTTTTTTTTCACTGGCGGACACGATTTCTCATGTTTGGATCATCTGAAACATAAAAACCCAATTTATTATAAAAAAGTACGGTTATCGTCCCTACTAGAATCATGAAAGAATGTTGATAAATTTAAAAATTTTGTCATAACATTGCCAAGAAATTATAAAAAGATTATGAATCTAGTAGTGACGATAGCCAGGCGTTTTGTGAACATTAAAAAAAATTGAGCAAATCGGTTGAGTAGTTCGACTGGAATTACGTCCGCCAGTTTAAAAAAATTTAATTTGCGAAAAACACGTTCAAAGTTTGAGGTGTGCACTCCGAGCGCTCTGAACCTCGAGCGGTATTATTATCTTTGCGCCTTTTTCGAAACCTTCCAATGGTAAAGAGGGTTTCTACATTAATTAAGGGAACAGAAAATGCAACAAAAAAAAAAAAAAAAAAAAAATTGAAAAAAGATTACTCTACTGACCTCTAAACGGAAAACTTGTATTGTATCCATATCTATAATTTTGTAGAAAATTATATACTACTGTTGACAATGATTTTTTCCATAAGCTGACATTTAAAATTTCAAGGTAAAAGTTTTGATTTTGTGGGCTAACTTCGAAAAACGGAGAACTGTTTTCTTACTTTTAGTATGACCCAATCAATCTGAAGTAAAATATTGATTTGGTTGAATTCCCAGCCCAATGTTGTAGAATGTAATAATTGAAGGCTCCCGCCATTTTTTGCCCCTGTATAACGCCAAAATCTTAAAAAGGTCAAGAGAGAACTATCTTCTAGTTGGTTGGATCAGATGAATAATAGTAAAGACGATTTTGTTTAGTTAGAATATGATATATGAAAGTCTTACCTCTAAGGAGATTATATTCCAAACATATGTTAATAATGCGTATCCTAACTTACCATTTGATTAAATTTGCCCCGGACGAAATTAAAATAGTTCAACGTATTTTAATACAAATCTATATTACCGCCTTCAAAATCTGTGTAAGCTCGTAAGCCAAAATACAAGCATCCCAACGCTTTTTCCAATTGTCTATACAGTTGGTATAGCTTGGATTGGAATGGTCTTCAGTGGACTTCAGCGATTTTTGTATCTTTTTCGGTTTCGGCTCATGTTTAGAGCTCCATTCGTTAGACTGTTGTACAATTTCGACGTTATATTCATAAACTAATGTCTCGTCATTAGTAATAATGCCTTTGGTGTATGTAAGGTTCTCATCTATGTTGTCAAACATCGTTCTTACAAAAGATTCTGCTACAAGTTAACAAAAATGTGTTAAGCTGATCCTTAAGTGCTGTTGAGATCCTTTGCTATCTCTCCGATACCAACAAGACGATTTTCAAGCAAATATCCTCATTAGCAGATGTGGATGGTCAACTCCGATGTCTCAACTTTTCGAATACTTCACGTTCTTCACTGAATGCCTTGTGCCACACAAATATCTTTGATAGTAGTGTTGTATTTAGATCCCGTCCAATGAATACAAGTCAAGAGTACAGTCTGAGCGGCTCTAAAAATAAATGTAAATAAAATGCTCATTAGGTAACAGCATTTTCTCTGCGCGATGGATGGAATATACCTTCTGGCCTCGGCCGACAGAGTTTTCTTAGCTAGGAAGACAGGGCGCACCAAGTCTAGTCCAGACAGCCGTTGAGGCTGGCAGTTGAATTTGAGAGGCTGTATGGTTTGATCGCTTCGTTACCCATCACCACCACCTCTAATATATTTATAAGTTGGTTCTCTTCTTCATATTCGCAAAAATAAATGTTGTAAATGTTAGAATGAATTGTGCTATGTACATATAGTGGTATATGATTTTTTCCTCCGGAATTGAAAAAGAAGACCAATATTTAAAAATTCGATGTGCTTTTTTGAGTGGCGTCTTCGTTGGCCTACTTTTCAATTAAATTTCCACTGAATCTGCTATTTCTGTTAACGGTGTATGCTAAAGAGGTATCAGAAATAATGCTGTTGATCAGAAATTGAAGAATTGGACTTGGAAGAATGTTGAAATCTTGTTTTAATGCACTTAAGTGAGTTAATAATAATAGTTTTATCAGCGCCTTGCATGTTCACAGACTGGAACATTGTAGTACCACATGAAGCGTATATAAGTTAAATTTAGTAGACAACGTCTGTTACCGCCAAGAAAATATTGGAATGTAAATTTCAAATACGGGGCTGCTGCGAGGACAGTATGAAATAAAAAATATTTTTTTAAAGTTTTCTAAAACACTACATTGACTCCCGTGTAGCTGTTTCCTTAGCTTTTCCTAACTGCAAACAAATATTTACAACCCATAACGATAATCTTATCCCAAAAGCAATTTGAGTAAATGTATTTGTGAAGTATTTTAGCATGCACTCCACTTGGGTCAACACGGTACAAAGTACAATGGTCATACCAGCAAAAAAGTGGAGAAAGAGAATGAGAAAGTCAGCAAATAGCAAATACTCGCGGCCAAGCATTGCATAGGTGTTTATGACTTTTGAATGCTAATCTGCCAATAAAATTCGGTTAGTTTTGTACTCAGAAAAAACGTACGATAAAGCGTACGATTAAACGATTAAAGTTTATTTTATTTGCGGTTCGATAATTCCTTATCTACGAAGTTTCGTTCTGCTATGAATTACTTGATTATATCTTAATAAAAATTAAAAAAATAAGAACTAACTATTTCTAGCACTTGATTTTCGCACTATTTCTATCACACAAAATCGAATGTAAAATAAAAAGAAAACTTTGCCTTTGAACTCTATTTTACGCAAGCTTTTTTGTTCCCTTTCATTGCAGCGCACTCTGGGCTTACCTCAAGCTGCTGCGTCTGACCAAAAAATATGAACGTGAAAATCTCACCATCGCCGACATATTCCAAATGCAAGTCAAACAGAATCCGAATAAATATGCGATAATCAGCGAAACACAAAAATGGACCTTTCGACAATTGGATGAATTTTCAAATCGAGTTGCGAACCTTTTTCATGCACAAGGCTTTCGCAAGGGTGACGTTGTCGGCTTGCTATTAGAGAATCGCGCTGAATTCGTCGGCATTTGGTTGGGTTTGTCGAAAATCGGCGTTATCACACCGTTGATCAACACCAATCAGCGTGGCCCATCACTTTTACACAGCATTACGGTGGCACACTGTAAATCCTTGATTTTCGGTGAAAGTTTCAAAGATGCCGTAGAAGATGTACGTAATGATATACCCGTTGATGTGCCGCTATATCAATTCAATAATGAAGCAAATGGGGAAGTAATCGCAACGGCGCGTGATATGACTACATTGTTGGAAACTGTGGAGAAGCGTAAAGTGGCGACCACAGCGGATCGCGCCAATCATCATGATCGTCTGGTCTATATCTATACGTCGGGTACGACTGGATTGCCTAAGGCGGCGGTGATCTCACACGCGCGGTAGGTTTAAAGTGGTTTGTGGCTTGTAACTCTCAATTACTCATAAATGTTTCAGCTATCTTTTCATTGCGGCTGGCATTAACTACACCATGGGTTTCCGTCAGGACGATATCTTCTATACACCGCTACCACTCTATCATACTGCTGGCGGCATTATGAGTATGGGTCAGTCAGTTCTATTTGGTTCTACTGTAGCGATACGCAAAAAGTTCTCAGCCTCCGGTTACTTTGCTGATTGCGTCAAATTCCAGGCGACCGTAAGTAATAATGCATTCTATCAAACACTTGAAGTATTAGGCAGGCTCCGTACTCTGCCAATATTTCATATCATCTACCTTTATTAATTGAACTCTAAGTAACTCTGCTATAACGCATGGTGAACTCTTTGCTCTTCTCATGCCTTCACACATCCATTCGTTATATCGTCCGTTTATTCCATAATAAAAACCAGACTTTTTCCGCTTATCCACAGGTCGGTCAATACATTGGCGAGATGGCACGCTATATACTTGCAACCCCAGCATCCTCCAACGATCGCGCTCATCAAGTACGTCTCATTTTCGGTAATGGTTTGCGCCCACAAATCTGGCCACAATTCGTCGAACGTTTCAATATACCCAAAGTAGGTGAATTCTATGGCGCTACGGAGGGTAATGCAAATATTATGAATAATGACAGCACAGTCGGGGCGATTGGTTTCGTCTCACGTATACTGCCGAAAGTTTATCCCATCTCAATACTGCGTGCCGATCCTGATACTGGTGAGCCAATACGTGGCCCCGACGGCCTTTGTCAACTGTGTGAACCCAACGAACCTGGCGTGTTTATCGGTAAAATTGTTAAAGGTAATTCAGCACGTGAATTTCTCGGTTATGTGGATGAGAAAGCATCGGCAAAGAAAATCGTACACGACGTATTTCACAAAGGAGATATGGCTTTCCTCTCCGGTGATCTTTTGGTTGCCGATGAGCGCGGTTATTTGTTCTTTAAAGATCGTACCGGCGATACGTTCCGTTGGAAGGGTGAGAATGTGTCGACTAGCGAGGTGGAGGCGCAGGTTAGCAATGTCGCTGGTTATAAGGATACTGTTGTTTACGGTGTGACCATACCGCATACGGAGGGACGCGCCGGCATGGCTGCTATTTATGATCCCAACAACGAAGTGAATTTGGAGGTGTTCGCCGAGAAATTGGCGAAGGTTTTGCCTACGTATGCGCGCCCACAATTTTTGCGTTTCCTCACCAAAATCGATATGACCGGCACATTTAAGTTGCGTAAAGTGGACTTGCAAAAAGAGGGTTTCGATCCTTCTACCATTAAAGATACAATTTACTATCAGACGCCGAAAGGACGCTATGAACTGCTGACACCGGAGATTTATGAAAAAATCAATGCTCACGAATTGCGTTTTTAAGCGCATTTAGCACTGTTGAACGCGTCGCCTCTTTTGTGAGGTTATATTTGCCTGTTTTCTAGAATTTAAGCATTTTCTATTAAAATTAAAAATTAAAAAAAATTGTTACGTTAGTTTTTAGTACACACTTTGCTCACACAAAGTTTGTCAACTAAAGATCAATTATACTTTTTTATTACTTCGTACATTCATATGTAAAAATTGTTATCTTG
The DNA here is from genome assembly GCF_001853355.1 of Bactrocera latifrons. Classification (NCBI taxonomy): domain Eukaryota; kingdom Metazoa; phylum Arthropoda; class Insecta; order Diptera; family Tephritidae; genus Bactrocera; species Bactrocera latifrons. The sequence goes on along the minus strand of NW_017535797.1, from coordinate 443,804 downwards.
CTGTTAGAGTTAGTTGGTAGAATAATAACATTATGTAGTATAACACTTGTAAATATAAATTGTTTACATTAGGTTCGACAAATTTCTATCGATTAAACGATAACTATTTGATAAGAAACTATTATAACTTAAGTGTATTACGGCTAACGCATTTTCTAGCTGAATTCATTTAAAATACTATATAAGACGGTTGAGGTTTACGTACCTAAAGCTGTTAAAGACTTTTCATACACAATAATATATAAATATGTATTTCTAGTACGCACAAACCGATTTGGAAAATAAAATGAGATTAAAGTTTCAATAACTTTTTTAATTTTCATTTATATTCATTATTTCATTAATAATCATTGTTAAATGAAAAATGTTAAGGTTTCCGTTCAAAAAACTCAACTTAGCAACATTCCGAAAAAGTTATTTGTTTCTGTTGTTTACATGATTTCTGGGTGTTAGACTGAGTTAAATGGTTCTCGAGTACTAGGAGTTGTTCTGGACCGCCAAATTGTTGATATTGGTTTTTTATTTCATATTAGAAATATATTATACAAAATCGGAGCTCGGAGACAACTGCCCAGCCGCTGGGCTTCATCGCTGAACAAAATTTAACTCGAAAACGTCGGATCTTCTTGAAACTTTTCAAGAGCCCATAGACTGAAACGATGTCACTTGGGAAGGTCGAGGACGCCAAGTTGTTCCATACGTCAGTTCGAGTTGCTGGGAACGGCGGTCTTCGTGCACGCGCTCAGCAACGGCTGTTATACGAGCATTTTCCTCACTACGTGCTGAACGTGATCTATTCGGTCGAATATTATTGAGTGCTGGGATGGTGTTGCAAATAATACCCTCAGTAGGCCGATTATGTTGACCATAAGTTGAGCGAAGCGCACGAAGCACATTCTTTACAGAACGTCAATTTCGTAACAAAGTTCAACGATTCGTAAAAGTTGCACATATGTCCTGTGTGCAGAGTCTCCGCATAACACTAATGCCCCGCTAATATCACTCACTCATCATTGACCTTTGAAATAAATAGACGCATTTGGTTTATAAACACGTTTATTCTCATTCATATATATATATTAAATATACTATATATCATATACTATTTTAATTCACAATGAATGTGGTGTTTTCTTAAAACAATTTCTTTTATTTTTATTTATATGTATGTATTTATGTATATGTTTTGCATTTATGCATGCATGTACGACTGCTACATTGGTGTCTCTTGAGTAAGTAAACAGTATACTGCCAAAAAATTGGAATAACACAGAAATAATGCGTTTTGTTTCACGGATTTTTAAAACTTACATTTAATATTTATGAATTTATTGTTATTTACATTAACGGACAATTAAATTAAAAAAATCACAAAATTAGAAGTTTGATATTTTTTAAAATATTTCGCGAGTTACATATATATGTACATTAGACAAGACACTGATTATAATAAAAACTAAATTTTAATATTATTGATTAATTGATTTTAATCAATAATTTTTTAATGATTATATTTCAAAATCAAA
>NW_017535797.1:416319-442065 GCF_001853355.1 Bactrocera latifrons | reverse complement strand
AAAAATATTTTAAAAAATAGTTACAAAAATTAAGAAAAAAAAACAATTGTGGATAATATTTTGATTTTGTATTATCCAAAATATTTGAAATTAATTTGTATTGTATCTGTTTTTAATACAATCTCTATTATTTGAAAAAATATTAATTTCAAGATCAATTGTTTGTTTTTGTTATTAACTTACAATTTTTCAAGTACCTACCAGATTATTTTTTAATTTTTGTAATTGTTAAATAAACTGCAATATTTTTGTCAATAAAAAATTAATAAAAAAGTATGTTGGAAAAATAATTATTAATTTGTGGTTTTTGTATTTTGCAAAACTTTTTAACATTTTTTCTTCTTAATAAAATAAGTTAATTAAATGTCAGTCAATTATTTAAAAAAAAACTGCAACATTTTTTTTTTGAATAGAAAATAAAAAAAAGAATATTTAAAAGAATTTATGCATATTTTTTGTTTTTGCAATTATCTTCAATCTATTATTTTTTATTAAACTGCTATATTTTTTAAATACAAAACTAAGAAAAAATATTTTAAAAATTTCATGATTAATTTTATGTTTTTATACTTTGGAAAAATCCTTAAAAAAAACATAAATATACTAAAAATGTTGTTTGTTGTTCTCATACTTTGAAAAAATTTTGAACATAATGTTCTTTAATAACAAAAAAAAATTTGTTTAAATATACATACGTATTAAATTAAATTTCTTTTTATCTGAATTAATTTTTGTGTAATTTTCCGATCTCGAAAAATTTTTAATTTTTGTTTTTTGTCTAATTTGTTTGTTTGTATTTTATGCACATTCGCTATTATTAATTCATAATTAATTTAATTTGTTATTACTTTTATTGTATTATTATAAAAACAATTCTAGTGTTTCCAAATTTTTGGCAAATTACTGCATAGAAAAAAATTAAATGCTTAAGTAGGTATGTATATCTATAGACAGAGATTATTAATACACATTTTAATTATTTTTTAAGGTATATTTAGTACTAAATAATAAAAAAAATATATATATTTTAACATAATTTATATTATGTTAACATATACATATTTCAAAATATAAAAATGTATATTAGGTTAGTTCTAAATAGGCGAGCTTGCTTTAAGAAAATTAAATTTTTAATTGCTTTTTATTATCATTTCTATTATTTTTTTGCAATAGGAAGTTTATTGGATTTTTATAAGCAATAAAATTATATAATATTTTTTCTTTCAAAAAAAAAAATTTAATTTAATTATCAATAATATTACATGGGAAATGAATTTTATTTTATTTCTTTAATGATTGTGGCGTATAAGTTATTACAAAAAGATAATAATAAGTAAATAATAAAATACGAAATACACATTTTTAATGGAACTGTAATTTTTTTAAGTAAGTACAAAAAATAAAATAACAATTATAATAAAAATGTTGTTTTATTTATTGTTTTTTTTGTAAACGCCTTATAATTTCTTCTTTAAAATTTCACTTTAATTTTAATAATTAATTTTGCTTAATTTTTTGATTTCCAAAAATTTTATTTTATTTTGTCTAATTCTTTTATTTAAAAGATTTTTGTGCATTTTTTCTTTTCCATTTTTTTTTATTGTTTTTAAAGGTTTTGTGTTTCTAATCTAATTATATTTCACTTAATACGCAAATTTTAGTATTTTTTCAGATCAACTTTGAATTTTTTAAATTAATTTTTTTTTGTGTTTAATTTCTTGCTCTTGATGTTGATGTTGTTCATTTAACTACCATTCTTTATTAATTCTTGTTCTTTTGTAACTATAATGTTAAGTGCGTAAGTTTCAAATAATCAGCTTATATTTAATTTTTTTTTTCGTTGATTGCATATTTTAGTATAGTTGTTGCTTTTGTTTTTAATGGTTTTGAATTTTTTTTTTTGTAATAATAAAGTTTTGTTTTGTCTTGTGCAATAATATTTTGCAACTCTTTTATTTTGATTCGTCATTAGAAAGTACCTTAGTTTAGCTAAAAGAATTTTAACTAACAATTCTAATGTAAAAGTAAAAAATATAAACTTCAGTGCAACATTTTTTTAAATAACTTAGTGCATTTTATTTATTTTTTTATAGAAAAAAAGGTTTTTATAAATTTTTATTTAAAAAATTAGATTTAAAAAATGTTGTAACTTAAATTACAACAAAAAATTATCATAATTAATAAACTATTTATAAAAATATATTTCAGTTTTAAAGTAAATTATTTTTGAAGCATTAAGAACTAATAATTTTTTCAACCTAACCTCACGAAAACACTTGTACTTATTCATAAGAAGGAAATAGATTAAAAACGGTTTAAAAACGGTTAAAACATATGATTTAATATTTTATTTGTAAAGCATTTGCAATTTATTTTATATTTTCGTATTTAATAAACTGCAATCACACAATTAATTTTTTCTCTTTTAGGTCTGTTTTATTATATTATTTCAATTAATTAAGAAACAAATCAATATTTTTAAGAAAATCTTAAATGGAAGTCTAACAATACATTTTTAATTTTTTTGTGAAAATAAAGTACTTTGTAAATGTTTGGAAAACGAATTAACTATACAAAAAATTGAATTAATTATTTGAATTTAAAAGAAGTAAAAATGTATTTTGATGAAATCCAAAAAATTAGTTTTTTTACTTTTTAATATTTTTTTATATACATACATATGTGTATTATTTACAAAAATAATTTGAAAATTTTTGGGAAACGAATTTTTTAAACTAAAAATTAAAATAACTACTTGAAATTAGAAAAAAATCAAAAAAAATGCAAAATTTATTTCGATGAAATACAAAATTTAAGTTTTCTATTTTTTAACATTTTTTTTTCTTATAAAAATAAATTACGCTTTAATTTTTTGGAAAAGGAATTTACTATAAAAAATTAAATTATTTACATAACTGAAATACGAAAAGAATAAAAATAAAATAATTTCTGTGTTTTGAATTACATTTTTTGATATATTTTTATTTGGCAAAAAATAATATCTTGCGCATTTTTAATGTAACGATATTTAACTGTTTGATTTCATAATGGTTTGCTGGAAAAGCAAAAACTGCAAAATCTAATTAAAATAAGAAAAAAAATAAAAAATGTTAAAAATCTGTTAAAAATTCGTTGTGAAGCAGTCCAACAATTGGTTTTTTATTTTCCTTTCATAAAAATAAAGTACTTGGAGAATTAAAAAAGAAACAAAAACATATATATAAAAAGCAGATATAAATATAGAAAATAAATATTTAAATAAATATTTAAAAAATAATATTTAAAAAATATATGAAAAGTCTTTATTTCTTTATATTTTCCAAAAGTTTATGGCCTCCCAGATAATTTGATATTTTTCTACTGTATTTTGTTCAACTCGAAATTGTTATTAAAAAAAGTAACTTCTTTTAAGTAAAATTTATGACTAATTGTTTAAAAAAAAGTAAATGTTTAAGCAAAAATGTTATTTTTATGTTTACATTTCAATACTTCGTAGTACTTTTTTAAAGTAGTTTTTAAATATTTGTTTAAATTATTTTTCTAAGTAAAATTTATGATTAATTATTTTACAAAATTAAGTTTTTAAACAAAAAAAAGTAATTTTTATTAAAAAAAAAATACTTTAATCTTGCAAATTAAAAAAAGAAAAAAGTTAAAACGTGTCATTGTTGTATTTTAATGTTAAAGAATATTGTTTTTGTATTCTGAGCATGTTTTGAAATTACTGAACTTCTAAATTCTTATTTTTAATCAAAAAAATAATAACAATAATAGTAATAAAAAATAACTGTGAAAAGATATGAAAAATATTAGTTTTAAATTAAATACAAGTGTTTTCGTTTGATATAAAATTTTATTTCATAGGTTAGAAAATCCARTTCATAATTTTCGACATTTTAAAACCACTCCAAGGTTTCATGAGGAACTTAGGAAATAAATTGCGGTTTCGGAACATATTTTCTGCTTAAAAATAATTAGGTTATATAATTTTTGTTCTCATTAATCCTTACATTTTTACTGCCACTTACGTATATGTAACACATGAATATATATTAAACCAACGAATATTGTTTCTGACTTTTTAGTTTTGTTAACTATTTTTCATTTTTACTGTTAAAACATGTATCTTTTGTTTGACAAAAGTGTATGCAAGTATTTTTTTGATATAAAAAGTGAAAATTGGTAAGTGATCGGGAATGAAGAAAATTGCACTTAGTAATAGCAAAAAAAAAAAAAAATAATAATAATAAAAATGTTATTAAAAAATTATTTAAAAAAAATATTTAAAACAAAAATAGTTATAATAAACTAAAAAAAGGAGCTAATTTTTTTTAATATATAAAAACCTTAAAAAAAATACAAAAATAAAAAATAGATAAATGTAAAAGAGATGAAAAAATATATAAAAAGTTAAATTTATCAAAAATCTTAAGTTAAATTATTTCATAGATATACAAAAGTGTCTATATTTCATAAAAATACAAAAAATGATTTATGTATATATAGAATATAATGCAATAATTATACACATAAATATGCGCAATATTTCAAGCTGCCTTCACGTTCACACACTTTCTCTCTCTTGCTATAGTCTCTTCATACATATGTATATTTCTTTCATTTTTACTTCCTCACTTTTAAACGCTTACACTAACGTTAACTCTCTCTCCCTCTCTCTTTATATCTTTGCTGCACATTATAAACTCTCTTTACTTTTCGTTTTCACTTTTCACTTAAATAACTAATTTTAATTAATTTTGCTTCTTTTAACTTAAAAATATTTAATTCAATGGCCACAACAGTGCATCATCATCTTCCTCCTCGTCATCATCATCCACCAGCACAGCATCGTCTTGCGACCAACTGGGAAATTGCTCTTGCACAGCATCCACAGCGTCCAAATCAATCACTTCCGCGCTCTCAGCAGCTATAAAAGTGCTGCTTTGCGGCAACAAACGTTGCTCCTCAAAGTCCGCATAGTAGGTGTCATCCTCCATTTGCATATAGGCGCTGTTGGTCAAGTCCAGATTATCATCGGCAATATTCTCAGTGACAACAGTCGGCTCCAAATCGACAGGTGGCTCGTATTCCATGCGCACCATATCATCATCGGCGACTGCAGTTGCACCAGCACCAACACCGACACCACCAGTGCCGGCATCAACACTACTGACCGGCGGCATATTGTTGGCAGCATTCGTTTCTGCATCGACATCCATCAACCATGTGTGTACGGTGCTGACGCTTGTGCGCAAACTACTGTTATCATCATAGCTGGTCGTGCTGGCGCTGTGCTTTATGCCTACCAAATTCTGATAGATATTAACATCGCTGTGTCCCAACTGCACTGTCGGCACCGCCTCGGCATGTAGTTTGCCGCCGCTCAGCAGACAATTCGGCTCGAAGTGACGCCGACAGATTTTGAAGTTCATATTCTCATGCAATTTCGGGTAGTAGTCGATTTTCAGGTTGTGACACCATTTCGTGCAGAGATTGCGTTGCGCCGGGAAGCTGTATAGCTGTTGCATTTCATGACAAATACGCACGATGCACTTGCTGCGGTAGGGTGCGGGTGGTTTGAGCATATGTGCTGCCGCTGTGGCGGTGCGATTACGCAAAAGCATTGTTGGGCGTGCACCCAATCGCAATGTACCGTTACTGTTGAAACAGTCTGCACGGAAATGTGCGCTACATATCTTCTTATCGGTGTTGCGGTAGAGGCCTTCATCTATTTTGAGTATTTGACACCATTGCCGGTAGATATCACCTGGAAGTAAAGAGAGGGTGATGTGTTAAAATAAAATATATTAAAAATAATTTACAAATATTTTTGTATTTATTAAATTTATCTTCTATAATCATTTTGCACACCTAACGGAAACCTAACTTAATCTACAACTAATCGCATTAGATATAGAGTTATATTTATCAAAATAAGCATGCCCAGAGCATACTAAAATTATGGAGGGAACAGTTCTCCAACCTGCTGCATGGCAATGGAAGTCAAACGACAGGAGAAGGCGAACTCGATTCCCGAATCGATGACGATTGAGCAGACGTTCTTTGTAAAATATGGTCCGACAAAAGCATGCCTAACGATTGGAATTTAAATGTGGTCTGTCCAATCTACAAAAAGGGAGGAGGAGCTGCCTTTATGCCGAGATGTCTGAATCTGGTATCCCCGCAAAACTAATACGGCTGTGTAAGCTGATGTTGAGCAACACCAAAACCTCCGTCAGGATCGGGACCTTGACCTCTCCGAGCCGTTCGATACCAAACGAGGTTTCAGACAAGGCGGCTTCCTATCGTGCGACTTCTTCAATCTACTGCAGGTACAATCTTTTATAATAGTGTGCAATTTCTGGCATATGCCGATGACGATCAACACCATCGCCGTTAGTCATGTTTTCTCTAGATTGGACAAGGAAACAAAGCAACTGGGTCTGGCAGTGAACGAGGGCAAATATCTGCTGTCATCAGGGGCTACTTCGGACTGAGTAGACAATTGAGATTTAAAGCCCTCCCTCGACGAACAAAAACCAAACTCTATAAGTCACTCATTATTCCCGTCCTGCTATATGGTGCAGAGGCATGGACATGATGTCAACAACGGATCAGTCGATGTTGCGAGTTTTCTAGAGAAAGGTTCTGCGAAAGATTATGGACCTTTACGCGTTGGCCACGGCGAATATCGCATTCGATGGAACGATGAGATGTATGAGGTATATGACGACATTGACGTAGTTCAGCGAATTAAAAGACAGCGGCTACACTGGCTAGGTCATGTTGTCTTAATGGATGAAAACACACCCGCTCTGAAAGTATTCGATGCAGTACCCGCCGGGAGAAGCAGAGGAAGAAGAAGACCTCCACTCCGTTGGAAGGACCAGATGTAGAAAAACCTGGCCTCACTTGGAATCTCCAATTGGCGCACCTATGGGGAAAAGAAGAAACGACTGGCGCGCTGTTGTTAACTCTGCTATAATCGCATAAGCGGTGTGTACGCCAGTATAGAAGAAGTATCAAAATGATCATGAGGATAATACGAATCCCTAAGGAGATGCGCAAAGCATTCCAACGATAGTCGGGTCTACGTAACCGGAACAGAACGGTTTTTAGATGCGCAAAGCATTCCAACGATAGTCGGGTCTACGAAACCGGAACAGAACGGTATTTTTATCCGGCCAAAGACTTTCAGATTCAGATATATTTTCTATCGCTACAACAAGAAGAGCGTTAAATATGAAAGAAATCGGTCTAGTCCTTGAGCCAGCACCACATCCCGAGCCTCCTATTGATATATATATCTATTGGCCAAGGTTTGTATTGTCTCGGTTTTATATCAGCCATTAGTAATACTTAGTGATATGGTTATAAATTACATGTTTTTATATCTTTGCAGCTCTTACCTTTAGGGAAGCTATAGAACTCCACGCCATCTTTGCTCTTCTTACGTCCACAATGCGGCAAACAACACTTCGTTTCCATCTCGGCAGGACGTTCGACACTATGTATGAGTTTGCTGTTGTGACCCAAACGCAACGTGGGCACAGCCCAGACACGCAAACTATGGCCGCCAATGCAGAATGGTTCGAAATGTTCGCTGCACACATTATAACTACCATCCACATAGGTGCGTGGATCGATTTTCAAATTGAAACACCATTTGGTGAATAATTCGAAATCATCGGGGAATTTCGAAAATATTTTCAAATCCGTACGTGTAGCGGTACTATTGTTGCAATTGGTAACGCTACAAGTGATCGCACTCAGCTTCGGCATCGTAGTGGACGCAGCCGTCGAGCGACCAATGGGCGGTGGAATTTTTGTTGGTGCGACTGGCGCAATCGCAGCAGGTGTTGGCAGTGCATTTGGTGCCGGCAAAAACAATGTCGGCACAGCATTATTGTTCAGGCCATGCGCACTAAAGCAATCCGTCTCAAAGTGCAGCTCACAAACGCGCAATTCGGCATGATGGCGCGCATCGTAAGCGATCTGCGTGCGTTCGGCCCAAATTTTCACGAATCCATGATTGCTGGGGAAGGGATATAGACGACGTTTACTTTGCGTATCAGCACAAGCGGGCACATTACAGTACAGCGGTTTATGACTACTCAGCGGCAAGCTGTTTGCCGATGGTATGCGCGGTGGTGATGCCGTTAGTGTGCGCTTATGCATTCGGGTTGGTTCATATTGTCCATTACGGTAGATATCATTGCTGTTGTGCCCCAAATTCAATGTCGGTATGGCATCTACGACTAAACGTTTATTATATTGGCCACGCTCGAAATGCGCGCTACATATTAAGTGCGTATTGCGCTGTGACTCATTGAAGAGTACGCGTAAATTGTATTCCCAACGTTTGAGGAAGACCGGTTCTGTGGGGAAACGGAATAAACGCACACCGGACTCACGAGTGCGTCCACAGTGCGGCAGACAGCAGGCGCGCACTTTAGCAGAACCGCCACGTACCAGTTGCAATGAGAAGAACGACGAGACTGGTGTACCTTCTTTTACAGCGCTCGGTTTTTCCTCGCGTATGACATTCAAGAGTGAATTTTCACCATCACCCATATCGTAAGCATCATCATCACCATCATAATAATCGTCGCCGTCATCATTGCTCGCGGTATATGCATAGTTGCTGCGTTTTGTTGCGCTGCTCATTTTGTGTGGCGGTCGCTCAATTGGTGCCAGCAAATCCATATCTTCTTGCTGATAAGCCATATGTTTGGGCGCATCTGCGGGCGGCGCTGTGGAACTCAACTCATCATTTGTCGTATCCATGGTTTCCTCATTATCTATGTTGTCCGCATAGCCGCCGGCATTCGAATTTCTATAGACACGCTCATAGTCTGCATCTCTTTGTTGCAGTTTTTTGGGATTCTCATTAGTGAAAAGTATGGCTGGCGCATGTTTGCCCAATTTCAAAGTGGGCACAGCCCATCTAAACAACTTGGCTTTGTTTTCGTAATGTATAATGCATTGGTTTTCAAAGTGTTCGCTGCAAATTTGATAGCGCCAAGGCGCGTCACCGTCATATTTGATGCCTAAATTGTGCACCCACTTCTCGAATTGTTCATGCATTGTGGGGAATTTGAAAGTGCGCACATTATCTTGGAATAGTTGTTTGCGACAGTGCGCCAGGCAGCATCGTCGCGAGCCGGGGATTAATTTATTGTAGCCATCGGGTGTAGTAGTTGACGCTGCGGCAGCGGCTGCTGCGGAAGTTGATGGACTGTGGGAAAATAAAAATTAGAATTTCAGTTATAAATATATAAATAGATTGAATTTGTCATATTAGGATTACACTGATAACGGATAGCGAAATTTGCGAAATATAATGACCGCTACAGCTGATCAAAGTTGATCCGGACTGTTCCTATACATTTACCTAATTTAGTACAACCTTATTTTATGTTTGTGTGAATCTTTGGAAAAATGACGTCGAGTAGAGGTGATGTTTGATAACGTAGCTGAGGTCCCACGTTCATCAAAGACATAAGTCCAAGTGACGAGACGTGGGTTTGTAAATATGAAGTCAAAACTGTCAAAAAAAAACCAACCGACCTCTTTTTACCCTGAAAGCTCGAGGGAGTTGTAGTTGGGAAGAAGCCGTTGGAGGACTGAAGCAATAAGCTTCTTTATTGATGGGTCAAAGCTTGGGGGAATGTTCTCTAACAAATTTAGTTTCAGACTAGAATATAATTTTCCAAGTCGAGTGTGCTGCCATAAAGGTAGCGATATATTTATTGCTCCGGAGTGCTGAAGAGGAATGACCATACACTCCAATAGCAGGCGATATACCAGTCTTGAGTACGTTAACCGTGCATTTGAGGCTGCTTCAGCAACCCAGTATGCATGTCAGACTATAATGCAATCGGAAGTAATTGTAAAACTGACAAGGGAGGACAAGAATGGGAACGCGTCGGTGTTTTACTCTCCTCGGGTGTTTTACTAGATAGCCGGGCTTCGCGGGAGCTTGGTCAGCGTTGTCGCAAGTAAGAGCTCAGTGCCTTTTGCCACCAGAAGACCTAGCATCTCCTCAGTTGTGGGGTTCTTATAGGTCATCCACGTTGTATCTTAACGTATGCCCGTTGTAGAAGCTTAATGGAAGAAGACGAGATTGAAACATCTGAACATTTCCTTTTTGATTATCAGCATTTGCGAAATCAAGACTTAAAAAACTTGAGTATTGACACTTTCAGATATTCCACCGAGCTGGTGGCAATAAAAATTTAACGCTGAGCAAATTTACACACAAGGCACTTTGTCGACTTATAACATCGGTTACATAAGTTATATTTCTAAGATTATATATAATAGTCCAAGTGCGATCTTCGGATCAGCCATCGAACATAATCTAACATAACTATAGTAAAGCTCAAAGACCTTGTGCAAGTAGGTTGACAATATTGACGTGGAATCATGACAGTAGAAAGTCTCTTCCATTGCCCTGGGGTTGTTTCGATTAAATATTTACACTCTTACTCACCGTTCATCCAGCGGCTCTTCGTTTGCATTCCAAACCACATCATCATCTTCATCCTCATTATCATCCTCTTCATCCGTTTGATTTGCATCGTCTATCTTCAAATTACGCGTGGGCACCGCATCAGCGCGCAGCACTTCACCATCGAAATCGGACGCTTTGAAATGCCATTCACAGATTTTGTAATCATCTGGACGCGAACTATTAAACTCCATGCCGAGTGCATTGAGCCATTGATCGAGTAGCTCGCGCTCGCTGGGAAAGGCGAAATGTCGCGTGTACTCACGACTGCTATGTCGACAATTGATGAGGCAGCAAATATCCTGATTGGCATCAGTGGACGACTGCAAGCGTTTGGTGCGCCAATTGTGCTGTGCTGTATGCTGTTTGGCGGCCATTTGGGCCTCGCTTTCATTACTGAAACCATGCGGATATATATTGGGATCGGTATGACCCAACCGCAAAGTGGGCACAGAACCGAATTTCAATTGACGCTTAACGCCATAATAGCAGTTAGGTGTAAAGTGCAACGAACAGATGCGTATGCGTGAACTCATGCTGATGAGCGTCTCCTCCGAGAAGCGGCAATTGTAAATCCATTTCTCGCGCAACATAATATTCGTCGGCAATTTATGCAAATGTAAGCCTTCGTGTAGCGCGTGATATTGACTCGTACAATGGCGTACGGTACATGAGAGTAGCGGCAATTGAGCGGTGTTGCTGACATTTGCATCGACAGCGTACGAGCTGCTCGTTTCCAAGTCATCGGTGTAATCGGCATGGCTTGAGTGCGTTATGGCCGAGGTGGATGTTGGAGCAATAGCTGTACTTGTTGTTGTAGTGTTATTTTTCAATTTAGTTTTGAATTTTTTCAAATGATTAATATCGAAACTATTCTCGTAGATGCGCTCCGGGCGCGAAGGACCCAAATTCAGTGTGGGCATGGTGCCGGGCGGTAGCTTACGGAATTGCATGCAAATCGGTTCGAAGTGGCGCTGACAGATGCGATAGCGCCAACGGCGCGTATAATCCACCTTAAGTTGTGTATTGTAGAGCCATTTGTGAAAGAGATACTCAGACATGGGGAATTTGAAGAGCGTTACACCGGGATCTTTGGCGTGACTATTGCAATCGGGTATGCGACAATGACGCGATGTATCGCGATCGATCGGCGTATTGTCAACGAAATCTGCATAATCATCGTTGTAGTCAGCGTTTGGATCGATATTATCATTGTTGTGGTGTGTGGGCGCGGCGAAGGAGCTACTCGTGTCCGCTTCGTCATTTAATTCGCTGAACATATTACTAGTTGTTGTTGTTGTTAGGTTTTGTTGTTGTGGTTTCGTTTTATATTTACTTAAGCTATTCACATCGAATTCATTTTCATATATATGCGCGGGCCGCTTAGGACCCAAATTCAGCGTAGGCATGGTGCCGGGCGGTAACTTGCGGAATTGCATGCAAATCGGTTCGAAGTGACGATGACAAATGCGATAACGCCAACGGCGTGTATAATCCACCTCTAATTGTGTGTTATGCAACCATTTGCGGAATTGATCGAGTGGAAAGGGAAATTTGAACAGCGTGACGCCCGCATTGCGCGCGTAGCTATTACAACCGACTATGCGACAATGGCGCGCGGTATCGCGTTCCATTTGCGTCACTTCGTCGCCCAGCTCGTTAATGTCATCGGGCTCCTGTTCAGCGCCAGTGTCACCAAAACTATTAAACATATCGAGTAAGCCTTGCTTCATTTGATTTTCAATGCCTTCGGCGGTGTAGTTCTCTTCGATATCCTTTTCTTGTTTAATATTTATAATGAAAGGCTGGTGATATGGTTTGGGCTGCGTTGCCGTCTTATTTGTTGTTGTTGTCGTTATGACTTCTTTGCGCTCTTTGAATTCAGTTTTCACTACTAGCATTGGCTCAAGTAGCGCGCGGTCTAGCTTCTTCTCATCGTGCGCGGCCGATTTGAGCACTGTGCCCGCTTCATTTTCGTCTAACACTTCAGGTTTGTATTTGGTTATATCGGATTTTTTCAATTTCATTTTGTGCGCCTTAACATCCGCTAACAAAACATCATCATCGTCGTCATCATCATCATCATCCTCATCCTCCTCCTCATCTTCTTCTTCAACTTCAACGTCATCAGCAACATTATCTTCGTAATACTTCGGCAACTTGGGCGGTTTGCTCTCTATTGCCTCCGCCGCTACTCTCTTATCCGAGGGATTCTTATAGATATCGGTTTTCTGGTGGCCCAACAGCAGCGTCGGCACTGCATACATGCGCAAGCGTTTATTAATACAGTGTTTTTCAAAGTGTAGCGAGCAGATGCGCGCATTGGTTGCCGCGACCATACTGATTTGTGTATTATATACCCATTTGTAGAGTAATTCTGCATCGTTGGGAAAATTGAAAAACTGTATCTCACTATCAGCGCTGACCGCGCGCTCCGCCGGCGCTTTAGCGTACACACAGCTGGCTATACAGCATTTATTGAGTGGCGCGTTCAGTAGCAATGAAGCGCGTTTGGTTTCGGCTAGCGTATCGGGCGCTGGTAATGCATATATTTCGGGCGCGTCTGCAGCGCGTGGCGGCAATTGTAACGTGGGTAGCGCCCAAGATTTTAAACGTTGCATTTTTTTGCTCAATTGCGATGAGCAGCTTGCTTCGAAATGTAATTCACATATTTTGTAGCAATACAAGCGATCCGGATCGATTATGACTTGTGTGTTGTGACACCATTTGGCGCGCATTTCGGCATTATCGGGAAATTTGAAGAATTTCAGCGATTTAGTGGTGAGATAATTCGAATTGCAACCTGGTACAGCGCAGCTAATGCGACGCACGCACGATATATCGCATACCTTCGTGTAGGTCTCGTCAAGCTTATGCAAAATACGCTGCGTGTCTGCTGTGCTGTCCGATTTGAGTGTATCCAGCAAAGCGGCATGCTCAATGTAGAGTAATTTGAAATGCATTGGACATAATTTGGGAGATATTTTCGTAACTTTTACCGGAGCAGTAGCAGCAGCTGCAGCAGCATCACTCGCCTGCGGCATGCCGTTGTCGGGCGCGGTTTTTTGTGTTTCATTTTCAATTGCCACACCTCCTGCTTCTTCCGCCTGCTCTTCAGCGCTCAAACCAACACTTTCGTACCAAGCGCGTCGTATGTTATCCAAACGTGGAAACTCAAAAAGTTGATTTGTCAAACGCAATTCCATTTCCCTACATTCCGGATAACAACACGCTTCGTGTGGCGTTTTCGGCGTCTCAGTTTTCGGCGCGACACGTTTGCGCTTAAATGCTTGACTCATTGTCTCTTCACTGACGGTGTACAAGTCAATTGCGTTGCTGTGTCCCAACTTTAGTGTCGGCATTGCGCCCACCTTAATGCGACCGTGCTCATAGCAGTAGCTCTCAAAGTGTGCGCTGCATACTTTGTATGTATGCCAGATGGTGGTGCTGACCGGCAGCTGTAGATTGTGCGCCCACTTCTCAAAATGGCTACGCAACTTTGGAAAAGCGCTCAGCGTTATGCCTTCGGTTTGTTTGGTGTTAGTACAACCGGGTACGCAGCAGCTGATTAGCTTCTCAGGGCGTTCAAAGGTTTCTGGATTATTTAAAATATCGCTATCATTGTGTCCCAGCAGTAGTGTGGGTATGGCGCGCAAAAGCAAACCGCGATGACCGCCACCAACGCAACGCGGCTCAAAATGCATATTACAGATGAGCGCGTTGCGACAATCGGCCGCGTTCATGCGTAAATTATGGCACCACTTTTCCAGCGTCTCGGCGCGTTCGTAGGGAAATTTGAAGAGCCGCACGCCATCGTGCAGATTTGTGCGCCCACATTGTGGTACGCTGCAACTTTTTAGTACTTTCATTTCAATTTTTATGGCGCTAACGCTTTCGAATTCACTCTGGTGTATCTGCGCATCATCATGTCCCAAATTTAGGGTAGGCACTGAGCCTTTGCGTAAACGCGTGCCTTCGCGTTTGAAACAATCGGCAGTGAAATGTGCGCCGCACAGCTGGAAGCGATAGCGTTTGGCTTGATACGGATAATGGCGACAATTCTCAGCCCATTTCTGCAACATGTGACGTTTCGTGGGATAGTTGAAAAGCGTTACGCCATCTTTTTTCGATTTTAAACACGATATTATAGAACAATGATTGGCGCGCACATAACGCAACTCACCCCATTCATGCTCTTCGGGATGAAAACGCGACAGCTGTTTGGGATTTGCATGTACGACCGGCAATGGCGCGCCGTTTACGTCAGCGCCTAATTCCATGGTTGGCAACGCCCATGGACGCGGTTTGCGATTGCCCATAACATGTGGTTCGAAATGGCGCGCGCAAATTTTCGCCTGTTTGGCGGTCTCTTCGTCTATGCGCGTATTGTCACACCATTTCTTGCGTAACCAGTCTGGTTTGGGGAAACGATACAGAGCGCTGCTATCGGCGCCACGTGCGCATTGCGCTATTGAACATTTCTGTAAAGTGCTTGTAGGCGCTGTTGGTTGCGTTGATTTGGCGCGCGTCATTTTCGAGGGTGTTTGTGAACGTCGCGCTGTTGTGTTATTTTCATAAGACGCCACTTCAGCTGGTGTTGGATTCTTGAGCGTGTCGTTTGTGTGTCCCAAATGTAGTGTTGGTATAGCCCAACGTTTTAAACGGCGTTTACTAATGCAGCGCGACTCAAAATGCGATTCACAGATGAGACGTCGTTTTACGTCCTGCACGCCAATCGCTAAATTGTGCCACCATTTGTCCAACACATCTTTGTCGCGCGGAAAGGTGAAAAGATGTACATTGTCGCGGCTGCGTCGCTTGCTGCAATGCGGTAAGCAGCAGCGTTCGTTCGTAACCATTAACTTCACCTTCGGCACACGGAAAATATCGGCTTCGTCATGTCCCAAATCGATTGTGGGTAGCGCCCACGATTGCATTTGCGGACGCAAGCATTGCGCTTCGAAGTGCAACGTGCAGATGCGCGCGTAGCGACACTTCACCGCGGGCATGCGTATGTTGTGCGCCCATTTTTGTAGCATTGTCTCCTTTTTGGGGAATGCATATAGGCGTATGCCAGCATCAAGATCGCGCATTTGATGGCATGTCTTAATGCAACAGCGATAGTAGACTGCGGCGCTATCGGGATTTTGGTAAATATATGTGGAACGTCTGCCGCTCTTAGCATGTTTGACCGGTTTTGGTAAATGCAGTGTAGGCACAGCCCAGCTGCGCAACGTCTTACCGATGCAGAATTGCTCAAAGTGGCGACTGCAAATGCGCCAACGCCGACTGGTATGGCTGATTTCGTTAGTTAGCGCGCTGAGTCCCAAATTATGGCACCATTTTTCGCGTAATGCGTCGTCTTGTGGAAAATGCCAAAAGCGCACTGCCGCTTTACACACTTCCTTGTCATCATCATTCGCTGCCGCCGGCTCCTGTTTCACTCGATTTGTTGCGCAATCTTCAATACAACATTGGGCGCCACTCACGCTGTCAAAGATGGGATTTTCAAACAGCTTATGTTCTGTATCTTGATTTTGCGGTCGCGGTAAATGCAATGTCGGTATAGCCCACATAAAGAGACGCTTTTTGGCGAAGCAACGCTCTTCGAAATGCAATGCGCATACTTTATACAAATAACGATGCGATGGACTAAACGACACTTGTGTATTGTGTTGCCATTTAGCGCGCAGCTCTTCCGCGCTGGGAAATGCGGTCAAACGCACATTGTCCGTGAATTTCGTCGAACAATTGGGCACACAACATTTCAGCATTTGTATGCGCGTCGAACTGGTTATGCGCGCATAGTTCGCCTCGAGTTCGTCCAACGCGGCAGATGAGCCTTTGCGTGCACCGTCGCTGTAAGTCGCCATTTGGTAACCCTCCATGTAGTGCAAAGCGCATAGACGCACATTTTCAAAGAAATCGGTGGCGTCTTTCGACGCGCCGGTGAAATTTAATTTGAAATAGTTACACCAGCGCTCTTGCAGCTTGAGCGTCGCGGGCAGCGCAAACAGTTGCATTTGTAGAAACTGCGCTACCTTACAATCATGCACAGCGCATTCGTTGACACCTTTTTGCGGATACCATTTGCGTCTGCCAAGACCGCGGCGCTTTTGTGGCAGTAGCGTGTTTTGCTTATAGATTTTAGAGGTGTCGTTATGACCCAACTTCAGTGTAGGCACAGAGCCATATTTCAGATTGGCGCGATCTTTACGCTGATAGCTGAGGCATTGGGGTTCGAAGTGTTCACTACAAACTTTGTAGACTTGCACCAAACGCATGGTTGGCATTAAGCGCAAATTCGTAGCCCATTGTAGATAGAGTGAGCGTAGTTTTGGGAAGCGGAAGAGTGTTACGCCATCCACTTGATGCGATTTGCCGCAATGTGGTACGCAACAACGATTATAAACGTTCAATTGCGCGGCGCTGGTTTGCGTTGTATCCGCGCAGGCCGCGCGCTCTGACCTGTTCGCTGACGATTTTGTTGCATTTTTATATAAGCCATAAAGTGGATTGCGCTTGAATTGTGCTGTGGTGTTGTATAAATTGCGTGTTGGTATTGCGCCGAAACGCAAGCGTCTACGACGCCGATCCACTAAACTGTAGGGAAAGTGTCGTTGACAAATGCGCAGCCGCGATGTATGAGTCATTTTAATTTTTAACTGTGCACACCAACGACGACAGTAGCGACTGCCGCTTAATGGAAAACGATATAGCGTGACAGCAGCACCGGCGGTGCGTCCACAACGGCGTACTGCACAGTAAGCGCGCTGTCGACGAGGTCGTGCAATACTATTCATCAACGTCCGATGTACTGCTGGCGCTTTGGCGTGCGCGCAACTCATATCAGGTGGTGGATCTGGTGGTGCTTTCTTCTTCCTACGATGTCTGAGGCAACAAAGCCGAAAAACCGAACGATTTATTTTGTCAGCGCCACAATGACGTGTACTCGTTGGTGCGTTGGACGTGGCCGCAGCTGAAGCTGATGCTGACGAGGTAGTTGCCGATGCGGAATTCGAAGTGGTCGCAGTGAAACGTGTCGTTTCATCGGCATTACTGTAATTTGTATTGGAGTCATCTTCATAATTTGTCGGCGACAATGTTATTGGACGCTTAGGCGTATTTTTTCCTGCTTTGTGCAGATTTCGTACTTTTGTTGAGGTGGCCGGCGCTTCATTTTGTTGCGTATCATCGCTTTGGTTAACACATTCCACAAAGTCGAGTGGATCGCAGGCATTGTAACTGCTTTTATCATCTTCATCCTCATCGGCATCGATAAGCATTTCCACATCATCATCATCGACTTCGGCGTCTTTGCTATCAGCGTTGTTGTTATCAGCGTTAACTTCGCTTTCACTGTCGCTTTCATCTTCCTCTGCAGGACTGTTGTATATATTTTCGGTAACACTTTCATCGCTTTCCTCACTGTCGTCCTCATCATCATCTTCTTCGTTACCGTAGATGTCTTCTTCATCCTCATCTTCTACTTCAGCGCCCTCCTCATCTTCATCTGCCGAATCGACTATGAAATTGTCGGCATCACGCGCTTCGGTATTACTACACAACTCATCGTCGTCACCGGTAGCGGCGCTAATGCTCGGCGTAAAGTCCTCAACCGTTTCCTCTTCCTCTTCATCGCTATTACCAACGCCGGCGGAAGCATAGAAATCGTTTTCATCATCTTCTTCATCGATGCGATAGTCATCGTCGTCATCATTGTCTTCGTCATCCATTTCATCATCGTATTCGCCGATGTTTCCCAATTCGGTATCACTAGCATCCGAAGTCAAAACTTTCTTTTCCTCTAACGGCTATTTAAAGAAAAAGAAAAAAATTCATTAAAATTTACGCGCTTTTAACTATATTGTCTTTGCACTAATAGTGGATAGAGTGGAATCTAAAATTAAGTTCCACAAAGTAACTAGCTCCAATACTTTGATGTTGAAAGGCAATACCATCTAAAAGTATCTACTACTGGATAAAGTGTTCCACAACTAAACTATTGTAAAAACATTGTCTTTGAGTAATTAAAGAACGGGTAAATTATGTTGTACTAGAGCAATATGTGGAACACAAACATAAGATCCACAAAAAATGTATGCTAAAAAAGTTCCACTAATGTTCTGTGCATTTCAAAAGTAAAATATTCATATAGACTTATGTTTACTAGTGGATGAAGAGGAATCTAAAACTAAGTTCCACAAATTAACAATGCTCAACACCTAGGTGCCACAACTAACTATTGGAAAACGTTATATTATATCTTTGAGGAATTAAAGAACGGATACATTTTGTTGCATTCGCGGAACACAAACTTAAGGTCCACGAAAAATTTATGCTAAATATGTTCCACTAATGTTCTGTGCATTTCAAAAGGAAAATATTCTCATAGACTTATGTTTACTAGTGGATGAAGAGGAATCTAAAACTAAGTTCCACAAACTAACAATGCTCAATGTCTGATGTTCTAGAAAAAAAAATACGCACTACTGAATAAAGTGGAACCTAATATTAAATTCCACAAATAATTATGTTAAAAGCGTCATGTCCCTGAGTAATTAGGGAACGGAGAAAATTGTGTTCCATAAAATGTAAAAGTGGAACACAAACCTAAGTTCCACAACTAAACTATGCTAAATATTATCCACAAAAAACTATTCACTACTTACATTTCTTGCCTTCATCGCTGTCGCGATTAGCAAAGCGTTGTCATACTCCAACGGTTCGTTGTGGCCCAAATTTAGCGTAGGCACCGCATTGGCGCGCAACTTCTTATTGCCCATCGCCTCGGGCGGGAAGTGTGACATGCAGATGCGTGCGTGATTGGCGCGTGGCTCCATGCGTAAATTTGCACACCACTTGCGCATAAGAGCCTCATCTTTGGGGAAGCCAAATGTACGTAAATCATTTTCGAGTGTGCGCCGCTGACGACAATGTGCCAAACAGCATTTTGGTAGAAAGACGCCGGGAAGATTTTTGGGATTCTCATAGATGGGACCGCTGTGACCGAGCGCATTAGTCGGCTTGGCCCAGGGACGTAACTCTTTGCCGTCAATGCAACGTTTGTGAAAGTGTACGCTGCAAATACGTAAGGCGGGATCTGAAGCCTTTTCGAGCGAAATTTTTAGATTGTGACACCATTTGCGCAAGATTTGATGGCTTGTGGGAAATTGGAAGAGGCGCACGCCATGTTGCAGGCGGGTACGTCTGCAGCTCGGTACACAACACTTAAAAATGCCAAGTGATTTTTTCATCTTTACGTTGGGCACTGTTGCCAATTCGCCGCTATCATTGTCATCCTCTTCATCATCAACATCACGCATATCTTCATCGCCTTCGATATTGCTTGCAGCATCAATTGCATCGACTTCATCAGCAGTTGGTGCAGCAGGCGCTGCCGCTTGTACAGGCGGTTCGTTCTGTAGCAGCTCCTCTGTATTGCGCGCCAACAGCAATGTTGGTACTGCCCAGCGCAGCAAGCGCGTCTTGACAATGCAACGCGGCTCGAAATGTTGCTCACAGATGCGCAAGCGTGCGCATTGGCTACGTGTCAATTGCAAGTTGTGCAACCACTTTTCGAGCACCTCATCGATAATGGGAAAACTGAAAAGACGCATTGTTTCGAAATCACCGCGTTCTCGTGCGCACGTGGCTACACAGCAACGCGCTTCATGCGGACGCGCCGCGCTACCCAATTCTGGTATGGCATGTATTTTGTGTTCCGGTTTTTGCTGTAGCTGTAAAGTGGGTATGGCCCATGAGCGCAAGCGTTGCGTCGGGCCAATACATTGTGCTTCGAAATGACGCGCGCATACTTTGTGCGTAAAACGACTGAGGTCCGCTGCGCTAACATCTACATTGTGACACCATTTCTCTAATAAGTCTATGCCGCTTCCGACCGCAGTAGGGAACAAGTAGAGGCGTTGTGCTGTGCGGCTGCCACTAACCTGATTACTACCACAACCGGCAACGCAACACTGCGCACTACAAACGATTGGTGAAGCACAACACTTTTCATAAGTGTCGTTCAGCGATTTCATGGCCTCACTGAGTTCGTTGTCACCCTCCGCTAGCGCGTTAGCCGCGTCTAATGTGGCCTTGTGGAGCTTTATGAAATGCAGACCGCACAGTTTTGGCGTCTCGCTGAGCGCCTCCGCGTCGACTTTCATTTGTGCGCACCAAAGTGCATGTAACGGCAAGGCGGCTGGCATGTCGTAAGGTTCACTTAACAGCATTTTCGTTGCAGTACAATTGGGATAGGAGCATTTTATGTCATCTTTGCCAACACAACCAGCCAGTTCAAATTCAGCTGCATCCTTATCGCTAGCAATGCGTGGACGCATTTTGCCGAAGAGCGATACTTGTATTTGTGCGGGATCGACGGGATACAAATCGTCTGTGTCATCATGTCCCAGATTAAGTGTAGGTATAGCGCCATAATTGAGACGCAGTTTGCCCAGACAAACCGATTCGAAGTGATCACTACAAATTTTATATTTTTCACGATCCTTAAAATCTAAAAAGTCCAATTTGAGGTTATGTTTCCAACAGCGGAATAGACGCAAATTCTTCGGAAAACTGTTCATTTGTGCATCATCAAATTTACGTGACTTGCCACATGTGGGGACACAACACTTGGTCACCACATCGCTGTAACGCGCCTCTGGCGGCGGCACGGACACCAACTTAATGTCGGCATCGTTATGACCCAGTGCTAGTGTTGGCACAGCCCACTTGTACAGCATCTTTGAACCGACGCATTCGGGTTCGAAATGCCGATTACAGATACGTACGCCACGGCAGTCCACCGGGTTCATTTTCAAATTGTTACACCACTTCCATAGTAAATCGACATCGTCGCTGGGGAATTTGAAGAGCCGTACGCCATCTAACTCCTTACTGGCGACGCAACCGCTTACTACGCACTGCGTTTCAGCGAAGCTCTGCGCTTCATTCGCATACACATCTTCAACTTCCGGATCCAAATTCAATGTGGGTATGGCGCCGGGCATTAGACGTTTAGCGCCGAATGCGTGCGGTTCAAAGTGACGCGAACATACGCGATATTCACCGCGTGCATGTTGCCGCGTATTGTGGCACCACTTGCGCAATACGCTGCGACTATGCGGAAAACGGAAGAGCTGTACGCCATCGGCACGTGTACGACTGCACGATGAAATGCAGCAGACTTGTTGCAACTTGACGGCTTTTAGACGCGCCGGATTCATGTAGATTTTATAACCTGGTGGTGTATTCAGATCCAAAGTGGGCACTGACATCGGTATGGGACAACGTTTCGACAAGACGCGCGGCTCGAAATGCGTAGAACACAAACGACGATGACCATTACCGACCTGCGGTAGCTGCAAATTGTGGCACCACTTAGCCAACATAGGTCGATTGAGCACGGGGAAACGGAAAAGTTGCACGTGATCCGTATCACGTCGTTTGCGGCAGTGTGGCAGACAGCAACGTGGTGTCCACGGCTTCAATGGCTCATTGGAATCGCGCATGCGCCGACGTTCGCGTTTCGTCTCCGACTTTATGATCACCTGCGGTACTAGCGGTTCGGGATTCTCATATAATTGCTCGACATTCGTAGCCAAATTGAGTGTGGGTAATGACCAATAGTGTAGGCGACGCTTTTTGCTAAAGCAAATCTCTTCAAAATGTAAATTACAAATGCGTAATGTGGTAAGATCTTCCGTTTCCGTTTGCAAGTTATGCGCCCACTTCGCCAACAGCTCAGGATCTTCGGGTGTGCGATAGAGTTTAACATCATCGATCTTCGGATCACGTCGGCATGTGGACACACAACATTCACCCTCTTCTATACCCTTATTTGGCATTAACGGCTTCGGCCACTGTTCGGCAATCTCATCATCCGTTGGCAAACGATATTTCGGCTCTTCAGCATGACCAAGTTTCACTGTGGGCACGGCCCACTTCTCCAAACGTTTATTACGTATACAACGCTCCTCGAAATGTACCTCACATATGGCATCGTTGAAGAGTTTAGTGCCATCGGGCACTGGCTTCAATAAATTCTCACACCATTTAGTGAGCATTTCGAAATTCGATGGGAAACGATGCAGATTAGCATGATCACGATCACGATTGCGTTTGCAATCTTGCACGCAACATGTTTCGCGTATATTCAGTTTCTTAATAACATCTGGATTGCGATAGATATTCGGATCGTCGTGGCCCAAATTCAAGGTGGGTACTGCAAATGGACGCATACAACCGCCAATGCAGTATGGCTCAAAGTGCGCGCTACAAATACGCACACCCTTATGCAGCGTTTCGATGCCGATCTTCAAATTGTGACACCACTTGCGCATCTGCTCGGGACGACGTGGTATGGTATGTAATGTGACGTTGTCTATATTGCGATTACGCTTACAACTTGGCACAAAGCAGACTTCCAATGAATCCAAGATATTTTGTGTGGCGCTGCCGCTCATGGAGCTCACATCACCGGCCGTTATATTCGATATGCTAAATTTGAGCTTCGATACTGGATTGGGATACAAGCGTTCGCTGTGACTGCTGCTCGACGCTATGCTATGGCGGTGACTGCTGTAGACCGGTGGCGGTGCGGAGACGTTATGGAAATTAAACATTTTCGACGGTGGTACCACCGGTGGTGTTGGCAGCTCATTCTCATAGATATTGAAGCGGTCGTTGTGGCCCAAATTCAGGGTCGGCACGGCGCCTGTGTGCGAAAATAAATATTAAACATTTGAATATAGGCTAAAAATATAAACTTTTGTTAAAACTTCAGTTTACCTGGCGATAGTTTGCGCAAGCCCAGCGCCTCTTTGATAAAGTGGGCGCTACAAATTTTGTGATTCTTGCCACGATATATTGCCGGATCCAGGCGCAAGTTATAGCACCAGCGACGTAGCAGCACTTCATCGCGTGGAAAACGGTATAACGATAGATTGAAATCGGATGAGCGCGTGCGCTTACAATGTGGCAGACAGCATTTCTTCTCCTCCAAATAGAATACGCCCGGATTATCGTGTATTCTGCCATATGGTGTGCCCAAATGTAGTGTGGGCACAGCCCATGGCTTCAGCCGAAACTTGCCAAAGCAGCGATCCTCAAAGTGACGACTGCAAAAATGACGCGGCTCACGGCTATTGACGGGCAGACGCGCATTCTGACACCACTTTATGCGCGTCTTCATGTCATTGGGGAAATTGTAGAATTTGCAATTACTCTCACCACGCTGACTCGGACAACCGGGCATGCTGCACTGAGCGCGTTCACCGACCGTAAATGTGTTGGTGATTTCACGATTCTGATATAAATTTGCGACATCGTCATGACCCAAATTGAATGTGGGCACCGCCCAATAGCACAACGAATAGCGATTAATGCAACGTTTTGGAAAATGTAAACTACAAATGCGATATTGGCTGTACGTGGAATCGGGTTCGGGAAACATTTTCAGGTTATGCAACCATTGATGCAAATACTTTTCATCTTTCGGGAATGTGAAGAATTGCAGCGTGGGACTGGACTGCTTAGTGACGCCGCAATGGGGTACACAGCAAACGGCGCCATCCTCACCGGTATCCACCACGCGTGTGCGCGACACCGCTGGTGTGGTGGGGAAATGAAAATTGCCAACAGGAAATGCTGACGGCTTATGATTGCTGCCGTTGTTGTCATTGCTGTTGCTGCGCTGCAAACTCGAAGTGTTGCTGTTGGAAAAATCATTGCTGTTGCCATTGCTGCCACTGCTGTTATTGTGCGTGCCAAATGCGTGCGAAGTTTCACCGCTTGCGCCACCAGCGCCAAAGGACTCATTTGTGAAATCACCAAAGCGACTACGCTGACGTGATGGTGAGACCAACGCCGACTGTTGAGCGGCGCCTAACGGCGGTGGCGGCAAAGGTGGTGGTGGCAGTGGCGTCTGCAGCGGATAATCTGGCGTGGGGTAAAGATCGGGTTCCACTTTTATTTCGGTTTTAATTTGTGGCATTTGAAATTCTGTTGTCGCGCTGCCGGTGGCACCAGTAATGCTGTTGCGACGCATAAAATCTGGTTGAGCGGGTGTTGGCTGTGGTTGTTGTGGCGCTGCATGTAACGGTTGTGTTGGATATTGTGAATGCTGTTGTTGCAGATGTAATTGCTGTTGTTGACGTTGCAGGTGTTGTTGTTGTTGTTGTTGCGCGAGATGCGGATGCATTTGTTGCGGTGGCAGCGGCGGATGTGGCGGAGCTGGGTGTTGATGGTGAAAAGCGCGATTTTGTAGATATGAAGAGAAGCTATTGCTGTTGGGCACTACAAAAACAAATTCAATTCATTAATATGTATGTATATATATTTGTCAAAGTGAATGATGTATTACTTTCTATAATGCCCATGGAGCAGTCTTGTAGATTATAATTAGCCGAGTGGGTTGGTGGGACCGGCCCAAATGGTGCGCCACCAGCAGGCATGGCAGGTGCTGAAAAAGCAAGGAAAAAATAAAAAAAATGTATTTCTCAAAATCTTATGGAAGTATGGAAAATTCTACACACCTGCAGCACCGGCGCGTCGATAAAATTTCCCACAAAAATACGGCGCTTGTATGCGGTGCTGATGCAATTGTATGCCTGTGTGAAACCACAAACGGCATACCGGGCAATCATAGCGCGGCTGATTGCGATGTTGTGGCATATGCGCGAATAGCAAATCGCGACTAGCAAAGCCTGCCGAACAGACCTAAAGTGGGAGAAAGAGAAGGCATGTGTTGAGACATTTTAGCTTGTTGCTTTTTACATTTGGCTTGTCACAAACTGGCGCTTACATTACAGATATAATTGACATATTCATGCTGCATGTACTCGTGCACCTCGCACAGTTCGATAGTATCAAAATATTTGCCACAGTATTTGTGACAGAAATACATATTTTCGCGATGTAGTTGTTCGTGCGTTTGCAACTCCTCGCTGGATGTGAACGACATGGGGCATATAGAACACTTAAAGTCATATTCGACAATTTCGCAGAGACTTTGAGAAACATGTTTGCTGTAGCTTTGCTTTTTGAAGAAGACCTGTTTGCAGCGCTGGCAAATTGGCAATGTGTCGGAACGTTCCGTTTGAACTTTGCGGCGTGGAAAGTTGAGCGGCTGTTCGTTGGATTAGATGAGGAGGTATGGTTATTAATAAATATTTGCATTGAGCGCAATTAAAATGATTGCAATGAGTTCAAAGTTAAATTTTCAATTA
>NW_017535797.1:386616-414066 GCF_001853355.1 Bactrocera latifrons | reverse complement strand
AAAATAAAGTAATTAAAGTGAAAATTAGAATTCTTAATGATAAAAAATAATAATATTAATTAAATTAATGTACACAACTCAATTGAAAAAGGTAGGAAATTAAAATTTGCATTGAAAAAGGAGAAAAATTATATTAATAAAAAAATAAAATCCACATTAACACAAAAATAGTTAAAGGCATTTAATTAATTTTTTTTCAAACTATACCAAATAAAATTATAAATTAAAAAATTGATAAAAACAATAAAACAAAAATTAATATATTTAAAAAAATATACATAACTAACCAAAGTTTTCACTTATCAAGCCAACAAAATAATTGATATAAAACCATAGTGACAATAAAAGATTTGCAATATTTGCTGACTTTCTAATGACTTAACTGCATTGTTAGCTCACCTTATTCTGTGACGCTTCCGGCATTTCCTCTTTTATATGAATTTGCGGTTCCAGTTTTACTGTTAACAAGCCGGCTTCGGCCATGGCATCGTGTGATAACATTTGCTGTTGCAATTGTTGCTCACGTTGTTGTTGTTGATGCTGCTGCTGCAGTTGCTGTTGTTGCTGCAGATGTTGGTGTTGTTGTTGATGCAGATGTTGCTGTTGTTGCAATGCATGTTGTTGATGTTGCAATTTCTGGCGCTGTTTTTGGTGTTCCAACAGTTGTTGTTGTTGTTGCTGCTGCTGATGCTGAGGATATGGTTGTAAATGCTTAGGAAAATTCATATAACCAGCGTTAGGATTCATATTTGTGCTTCCTGTAGCAATGGCTTCATCGACCGTACTAACTTTATTGTACGCATCATCTGTGGGTTCGGCTGTGAAACATAGAAAATGAAAATCATTCGACATAAGACTCATTCGTGAGTTCGTAACAACTTGCCGAAGCCATACAGACACAGGAACATACACAGATATACACACATCCATACAAAAAGCAAATAGATATCTATAGTATATATATACATACAATATAATCGAGTTATAATACATAGACGGTAAGAGCGGCAAGAAAAGTTGCCATATAATCTAAGTATTGTATAAGGGAAGGCAAGTCAAGTCAAGGAGAGTCGATTCGATTCGAGTTGAGACGAGTGTAGACGACTTGCAGGCATGTAAATGCGGGGTGAGAGTCGAAGAAGTCATTAATCAACAAAATTTTGTTACTTCAATTTCGCATAAAACACCAGCAACAAATACAGGCGAGCAGCACCAATGCACACACACACATATGCATGCATACATACATATATTTACACAGGCAAATATAATATGTACGTTTGTTCGTTTGGCCTTTGCGGTATGGGTGCAAACAACTACAAAAATATGTATGCTCAAAGGAAAAGGGATATTTAAATCCGGATAATGGATGAGATTGTTAGGCTTATAAGGGCACTATCGACCATTGCTATCCGTAGAATACTTAAGAAGAAGTATACATAAGCACACAGCACATACAAAACAAACATTGGAAGACAGTTTGTATTGTTGTAGCTTATCGGGAAGCAAGTGTAGAGCGTTTTGCCTCCACACCCGAACAATTTATAAAGAGTTGAACAACAGAACTTGTATAATAAATTACAAAACCAAGATGATGAAGAAGAAGAAAACAATAAAACACAAAATGAAGCTGTGTAAAAGCCGCACAAGATTGCTGCCGCCTTATATATGTATATTGTACATACATACATAATACATATTTACTCTAACACAGGTTCATAGCTAAATCGATAGTAATTTGCTTTCCCTAAAGGTAGTTGAAAACTTTGCTCTTCTGCCTTAGATGAAAATAAAAAACATAGCAGTAAATTGAGGTTAGAGAAAATTGGAACTACCCTTAAATGTTTGAGACTGAATTTGTGCTATATAAAATTAATTTTGATGTAATCTGAGACTAGCAAAAATCATGAGCGTGTGCTGGGATTTTGTTCTGACGCCACACTGAGTTATGCAATGACTTATCATTGAAACCATCGCAGCAGCTGTATGTTCACAGATTGACACTGTGTTTGGAACTTGGAACGAAACCAAAAGAACGAGATAACCGAATTATATTTGCGACTTTGTATATACATCTCTGGGGTGCCAAAATTTCCGTGTGGCGAGTACAGTTGTGTAGACATAGCTGCTAGAAGGCGTTTAAGTTTAATATAAAGGGTGATCCAAGTAGCTGGCGAATGACACACGTGATGTTTTGCTCCAAGGCCTGAACCTAAGCGGGATTGTCCGCATATTTAGACTTTACATGTCCAACGATGTGATATCACACAATCTCTCAATAACTCCATTGATTGATTGATGCGATGTGTGAGAAGTGGCGCTGTTTTGTTGAAACCAAATGTCACCGAGATCACGAGCTTAAATTTCAGGCATCAAATAGTCGGTTGTCATAGCGGGTCCAAGACATATGTACCCGTTCCCACGACAGTCGGGTCTACGAAAACCGGAACGGACCAGGATTTTTATCCGGCCAAGGACTGTCAACTCGGCAGAATTCTACCATTACAGCAACAACACCGGTGATTCCACCGGTCAACAAACCACACCAAACCAATGTTTTTTAGGATGAAATGACAGCTCTTGAATCTCTTCAGGTTTCTCTTCGTCCCAAAACGGACAATTTTGCTTGTTTACATATCCATTGTGCCAGAAAGAGTGAGTTGGATCGTTGCTTTCGAATAAAAATATTTCTTTAATCAAAGAATTGTTAATAAAAGAACTTGATTGGGATTGACAGCTATATGCTTTAGTGAGCCGATATTGGCAGATCCAACAAATGCACAGCTTCCTGAAGTTAAGGAACGTATGATGCATTTTCTTTAACCTTCTTCAACCATGTGTTGAAACAGTACAAATGCACTATCACTACAGCAAACAATCCTGAACAAACAAACATCAAAACAACCTTGAGTTGAAACAATACAACAACCTTATCTTAGAACAAAAGAAATGAAATAATGTTATATATGTACATCTGTATCTAAGTAATTGTAATTGTCTTCAAAGTTGATATGATTTAACACTTTCATAGATGTAGTTTCTAAAACGAATTTTTTTACGTCAAACGCCGATGAACTGTCAAACAACTTCATGCTCATAGAATTTGTATGAAGCATCGCTCAACGGCCATTTTGACAGTTTGAAGTTGATTGATGACGAAGGAGCAGGAAAAACAGTAGATAAAATGAGAAAATCGATAAAGAAAACACAATTGAAGAGGTAATGCTCGAAAATGCTACGAAAATATGCGGCAACAAATGGAAGGTTTCAATATCGGAGCATAATCCTGTAGATCCCAAAGTGGTGATTTAGTGGCTGATGTTCAGAACATACTCCAGTTATGGAGTCAAGACTTCTCCAGCCTGCTGAACGGCAGTGAAAGTATAGCAGATGAAGATGGTGAACCCGATTTCCCTATCGATGACGATGGAATAGATTTTCCATTGCCCGTCGATGATGAGGTTCGAATAGTAAGAACGCAAACTGCCTATGTCTGAACTTGGCATCACCGTAAAGCTAATACGGCTGTGTAAGCTGGCGTGGTGCAACACCAAAAGCTCCGTCAGTATCGGGAAAGACTTCTCCGAGGCATTCTATACCAAGCGAGGTTGCAGACAAGGAAACTCCAAATCCTGTGACTTCCTCAATCTATAGCTGGAGAAAATAATACGAGTTGCAGAGCTAGATAAAAACGGTATTTCTATAAGAGTGTACAGTTGGTGGAGTACACCGATGATATCATTGGCCTCAACAACGGCGCGGTTAGTTCTGCTTTTTCCAGACTGGATAAGGAAGCGAAGCGTATAGGTCTGGCGCCAAATAGCTAAAAGAAGAAACGATTGGCGCGCTGAACTTAACTCGGGTATAGCCGCGTGAGCGGTTGTACGGAAAATATCTTTTAGTTGAGAATTGTTTATTTGGCTTCAGCCACGCAGAAGAACGTCATGCCTATAGCAGAAGAGGACGATTTTTTCGTATAATTAAACACATATTTAATTCTTTTCATCAATATTTTTAATGCGTATATATAAGAGATATACAAATTTCCCCTAAAAATTTTAAAACAATTGGTGAAACAGTTTTTTTAATTCCCAAAAATAGTATTTTTACGCTGTCACACTAAGTCCGCCCCTTAATACAACTTAATTAGGTTAACAGAAAATCTAAATTTATTGATAAGGAGTATGAATATATGTAGTGTTTAATGAATATATTTATTATGTTTCAAAACAGTTTGTATTTTTTTTTAATTCTTATTGTTCTTACATATGTTTGTCTGATGATGGTTCTGTTACCAGTCCGACAAAACATAGACTTCCATTTTTACTGATTTTTTGTATAATCTTTTTTTTTTTTCAGAAGTCAATGAATCAATCAATGAACTAAATTTTAATTGACATTAAAGATGATGTACTATATAAATCAACAGCCTAAAATTTTTTTGTTAAGTTCATTAAGATAATATTGAGATTGTTTGAGAGCAGAGGCCGAAAAAATGCTTCTTCCAGACTAGCTGACCAATTTTATTTCATTTAAAACATATTACATCTTAACCGGCTGAAGATAGAATATTATCTGAGTTAATGAAGTTGAATTTCAATATCATACTCAACACCAGCTTTGAATTTTACTGCTTCAAACAAGTTCTGAAGGTAAGTTCTCAGATGAGATAACTCCAACCGTTTCATCAAGAATGATAGAAACCAAGAATGCGACATACAAATACAGATATATGACGGTTATAGAATAAAAAGAGATAATAAAGAAAAACTATATACTTATAATTTAAGAAACGTGATGATAATCTAAAAAACTTTTATTTTCGGAAAGGATTTTTCCAATTATTTTTCAGAAATATCATGAAATCTAAAGTAAATTTATTTCTAATACGAAGTTAAGAACAAATGAGCATAACATCTAAGTATATGCATGTGTATATTGTCTTCATAACAATAATAATTATATAATACTATGTGCAGTGCGTAACTTTTCCGCGCGTTCAATTTGCAGAATACTGTTGACATGATGGTTTTTGGATTCTTTTCTGGCTATGGATTTTGGGTTAGGATATGCTTTACAGAGAACCTGAACGCCATTCGAAAGTAAGAGAGAAAGTACTCAATAGACACAAGAAAACCATATTGTTACTTAGGATACTCATAGTCACCGAACGCCAATTCAATGGGGAATGTTTCGGCTTTAATGAAAGCCTAAATGTCAATAAAACATTTAACATCAACAAGAGGTTACTCCATACACTCCAACATACCTGGAAAAACGAAAACTTTTTTGAACGCATTGTACAAACATATTTTTCCAGCATCTATTGGGTCGTACACTAAGTAATATCGTTTGTTGACAACAGCTGATCTTATTGATTTTTGTCGCAGCCAACATTACACTTAACCACTTTATCGTTATATAAATATTTGAATTTTTTTTATTTTAATTTTTTATTTTTTTTGGAATAGTGTATTTTTGGTGCCTTATCGAAGATGGAAAAGAAAGTCTTTTCAGCATAGTTTACTGTTTTACTATCAATAGGGTAGAAATGTCCTTCAAGCAAGGCGAAAATTATGTGATGTGTTCGGTGAAGATGTGTTGACCGAAGCCAATGTCGAACTTCGTTGCGGCAATTTCCATATTGAGGATACAGCACGTCCTGGAAGACCTTTTGAAGTCGATGTGGAAAAAGTAAAGTTGTTGGTCGCAGCAAATCGTCATTGTGTTAACAACTCAAGAGATTGCTGAAAGATTAAATTTGTCGAACGCGGCCATTCACGTAACACAAAAAAAATCATCTTTAAATTGCACTAAAAAAAACGAAAATACTAAGTAAGATAAAAATCCAATATCTTTACTGTTTAAAACAAAACAATTTGATTTTAGCCATCTTCATGATGCGTTACACTACGTTCTACATTCCATACTATGGATACCTTTCCAAAAAGATAAGTCATGGAGTGCAATAAAATATTGTACGTAAGAGGTATAGAAAAAGAAGATGATTTGTGATTTCTGTATAAGTATATAGTATAACGAAAAAATGCTTATTGTATTCACTGCTGAATGACACAAGAGAGAAATTTTTCGACATATATGAGATATGTATGTATGTACTACAAATTGCTTAAAAATTCCAGCTTCGCAAACTCGACTGAAAAGAACATACAGAAAAGCAATTTGTGCAAAAACGTACCTTAATCTGATGAAATAAATTCTGATTTTATATTTTTCTCCAAAAACAATTTCCGGAACTTTTGTGAGTGGTTAGCCACCCTAACTATTCATAAGCTGTCATAATAATGAAGGATGCGCCCTATCGAATATTTATGTACATACATACATATTTCATAAAAGACATAGTTAACGTAACCGTTGTTTGTATTTCGTTGGACTTGAAGCAGATATAGAAATACTTAATGCATATTTTATTTTGTATATACATATACTATATGTGTGTATATTTATATATGAAAATACAACTATGTATCTGACTATCTGTATTTATGTAATCTCTAGAAATTAGATATCGAGCCCACAATATCATAATTCAATAAAAGTTTGTGAGTATAACACCCTTAATATATGATAAATTCATTCCAAAAAACGTACTTACTAAAAGAATTTTAAACATGTATAGATAAAAATTCTTGGCTGTAATGACCTTACAATTTTACTGGCGTCCGTCTAATCTGCAGAATGACGCAAATCGATTTATTTTTTGGCTCAAATTTAACTGGCAGTATTCAGTACCGTAAAGCTTACACCGAAGTGCAGATGCTGTGTAAAAAAATATTCTATTGCAACGTGAATCGGCTAGTAAATGTAAGGGGTGATCCATTTCGGCGTTTCCTACTTTTTTAAAGCAAAAAACATAGAAACTTCAAAATTAATGACGAATGTTTACTATCATACGAAGTAACATAGCTACGTCTCAGATTATCCAGCCGTTGAGTGAAATTTTCGATGAGTCGTTCGAGCATTTCGACTGGTAACTGGCGAATGACACGAGTGATGTTTTGCTCCAAGACATTAATTTAAGTGGTATCCCCACAGGAAAAACTCAAACGGTGTGATATCACACAATATTGGTGGCCAATCGACCGGCCAAAAAGGTGAAATTGTCTGCTCACCGAAGTGTTCTTTAAAATGTTATCAAAATTCGATAAATCGATGTTTCGGAGATGTTCAATTCCATTTCTATCAATTTCAATTATGATTTCGGCTGATTTTTGAGGAATTCACGCATAATTTCGATGGAATTTCCAGTGATCACGAATTTTGATTGGCCCACATGTTGATCGTCATTTATGTCCTCACGACCACTTTGAAAACGTTAAAAGCACTCGCGCACTCTGCTATTGGATAGGCCATAATCGCCATCATCGCCATCATCGCCATAAACTTGTTTCATCAATTGAAACGTTTCGATACAAGTTTTCCCAACTTTAAAACAAAATTCAATGTTGGCTCTTTGTTCGAAGCTCATTTTCGCACCCATAACAAAAACATACTGACACTTAAAACGCAATAACTTCACTTCCAATCGATAAAATGTCATGAAATTCATCATCATTCACTGGACAATCGATAAAGATAGCCGATTCTAACGCACTAATCGACATATAGATGGCTTCACAAGGTAATGAATGCTGGGTCTCAAGATGGGTATTGGTGTTGCGAACAGTATGCTCAGTGGGCCTTTTATGTTGACCATAAGTTGAGTAAAGGCTATTAAAACAAGTACCTGTACTTGGATCACCCGTTATGTTTTTCTCAGGATTTCACTTATATCAATCGAGCGATGTCCTTGCTTGCGTTGCGATGTAGTGAAGGATCCTACGAAGATCATTGCTAAACTAGTCGGCTCACAGCAGGTATTCGAAAGGTAGGGAATTTCGAACTTTTAGAATGCGTCAATTTTTGAATAATATCAGGAGGTGTTACAAGGAGATATATAGACTAATTTGAATATCTAATACATATATACCTATTTACACTTATTATATCAGACTCAGCGAAATCTATGAATTTATTGCACCACTGGTATATGTGATCATCACCAGAAATAACTTTATGTATTAGAGCAATATTATATACCATACATTGTTAGAAATTAAAAACAAAACTCCGAAATTATTATTCTGGTATTTATTGTAGATTTATAATACAGTAATATTAGATTCGATCCTTTTAAGTTTCTTATAAACATTCGATCTTTAGTTTTGAAGCGAAATAGAAAACTTCACAAATAGTTACAAGAACTGTTGTCGATTTGAAAATCCTTTGCCGGAAAGGACGAAGGTTAGTTTACCGGATAGTATCGACTGTCATGAAAATGGGCGATATTTAGGTTCTTGTATCCTGAGAACAAAACAGGTATTATCGATTAATAGTTAGAAATTATTTAAAATTGAAGAATCATTTCAGATCTTTTCACATGTAAACGGAGTTTATGGGTTGCTAGGCGACCAAAAATCTGAGAAAATCCTAAAATTATTAAATACTGAACTGTTTCTTAAATGATTGACTATATAACCCTTTATATCCACTTGCAAACAGGAAAATCTTGTTTTTTTGCGACCGGAGTTTAATTTTGATAAACTTTTCATTCCCATGATACCGTCGCCGACCTTCAGGACCTCAGAAAAGAGATGTCTGGCGATGGAGGTCTTTTAATATAAATAAATGTAAATCTTTGAAGGACTAGTAAAAAATTTTATTTTTGTTTAATTAGCGGCTTCTTCAAAAAAGGTTTTGTAAAAAATGTACACAATCTGAGGCTTAAACAATTTTCATTTGTTCTCATGTGCTTATTTCCGTTCTTGATTGTGTCAGAAAAAATATATGTAGGTTGCCTTTTATATTATGGAATTTGGCAACCCTACTGTTGCAATCTGGCAACTGATAACTTTATCGTAAAGTTTGGCCTTTTAGATGCTACACATACTCGGAACGTTTTGAAATACCGAGTGCTATTTGTGTGGTTTACAATAACTTAAAATATTGATCTCGGGTAAAAATGCAATTTGCACTACAATTTAACACAGAAACAGTTCATCGATGACCTTTATTAAATTTTTGGCGATTAAGTTTCATCAAGAACAGTGTTTATCGATAGTATGGTGGCTTCAATCGAGGTTGTAGATCACTCTAAAAGAGATTTCGTGAAGGTCGTCCAAATCAGTTGTTGTGCCAGAAACTATTAACGCTGTGCGCAAACTGATACTGCAAGATTGTCATGTGATCTATCGTGAGATAGAGACAACTATAGGCATTCGTGGGACTAGCATACATTAAATATTGCATGTGCCTTTGATTGTAAAAAACATTTGTTCACGTTGGAGTTCACAAAACTGGGCGATCGCTCACAAAATGACTCGTGACGATTAATCGAGAGTAGTGTAAAAAAAAATACGAAAGTGATGCTTCGAAAGACGTCTATAAAATCATGACAGATGTTGAAACGTGGATTTCGGATTTGGACTTATAATCCTGACTTAAAGAGATAGAAAATAATTGAGGCTTTTCACTGCGACCTATGTTCTATTGTTCCCTCTCCTACATCACATATGGTCACAAAGGTCCCGTTTTCTGAACAATTCCAGGAGTTTGTTGGGTGCGACTGGGATCTGACTTAGAACCGAAAGACTTCTTTTTATTCCAGTACAAAAAATTAACTAAGTACTCAACGTTTTTCGACACCAGAAGAGGCGGTGGACGGGTTCAGAACGCATGCTTTGTAGGAACCTCACTTAGAGTGGCAAAAGTGCCTAGACAAACTCATGTATATATAGATCCTAACGGGGAATGTTTAAAAAACAGTAAAGGAATTTTCGTTGACTAAAATTTGTTCTTGTTCTCTGACAAAATTTCGTGTATAGTGTATACGGTGTAATCATAAGATCGGTTAAAAAAATGGCTCTTATTTAATGCAACACCGTAATATTCTCGAATAATGTCGAAACAATTTGAAGGTATACATAAAATCACACCATCTCAAAACACTCATATTGAAGCACCGTTATTTGAGAGATACATACATAAACGTATGAATGTACAAGTGGAACAGGCGTTAACCTTATTGACAATAAACAAAACACATTGAAGCTGCAAAAAGTAACGGTACGAGCAAGTAACAAACTAATGAGACAAAAACGAAAAATAAAGACACAACAATCAAAATATGCTGGAACAAGTACAAATAAGCAAAAATTAAAAAATAAATTAAAAGTATTATTATAATATGACACAAAAATCAAAGTAACAACAGCAAAAAAAAAAAAAAAGAAAGAGATAACAACTACAAATGTATATATAGTTATACAGAAAACAGTTGGATCGATTGAATGGCTATTTAAGGTGGCTGGATATATAAAATTAAATGACACTGACGTTGCGCGCAAACAAGACGGCAAAACCGTATGATGTACGACGAGTACTACGATGCACGAGTTACGAGTACGG
Organism: Bactrocera latifrons; assembly: GCF_001853355.1. NCBI lineage: Eukaryota > Metazoa > Arthropoda > Insecta > Diptera > Tephritidae > Bactrocera > Bactrocera latifrons. Next base: position 403,596 of record NW_017535797.1, on the reverse strand, counting down.
TACAGTAGATGCCAAGCGAAATCATTGCCCCAGAGCAGCTAACGAATAAGTAATCAATTTAGAATGTTTTTTGGTTTTTTTTATCTTATTTTGAAAATTACTGTACCTTATATATGGTATGTATGTATGTATAGAAAAGATATGTATTTGTGTTGTTATTGTAATATGTATGGGTTATGGTTTCATAAAATGTATCTAACTTACTATCTACTCTACTTATAGCTATGCGGACAAAAGCGACGGACAGTACGTTGTGCCATTTGGTATAGCTGGATAGCTGGACAACTGCAGAATGAGATAGAAATGTGAAAATTTTGTCATTTTATTACACAGCAAGAAGAACGATTTTAATATGATAATAATTATAATTTATTATACCATTTCGTATTGGCAAAAACGAATGTGTAGGATGAGGCACATAATGGTATGGTATTGTAGGGCGGCGGACCAATAAAGAAACAAGCAACTATATCATATATACAAAGTATAGTAAGTTAGTTGGTATACTTACAAGCTATACAATGATGATATATAAGTATAGCTATGGATAGAGACTGAATACATTCTATTTTGTTATGGAAAGTGTAGAAGACGACGTATGTACAGAGACAGGCATTGTACAAAGTACAGATACAGAGAACAATGTAGTTGAAAGCACGTTGGAGCACAGAGCACAGAGCTCAGAGCTAACAAATCAAGCATCCATATACGAAGTAGAAAAGCAGCAGAAAGAAACGCAAACAAAAACATACTTATAGGTAGGTAACGAACGTCTACACATACTAGCTGTATTTATATAGTAGCTACAACATGCTATAGAAATAAAATACTTTGTTGAAGCGAATCCAGTTGGGTTGGTTGTTTGGTTTGTTGGTTGCTTGGTTGGATGACGATGATGACGACGACGACGTTCAAAGTTGATTGTAATGGCAGATAAATACGAATGCGACTGTATTGTCGACGACGATGGTAGAACGACGATATGAAACCGACCGACCGGCTTACAGACGACACGATTGCCGAAACAAATGTGAGAATGCTGTTTTGCGACGTAGCAACGTAGCAACGTGGCGGACATTAAATGGGAGGCGTTGGCACGCCACTGATTTATAAAACCAGCTAGCTAGCAAGCTAGCTAACCGCCAGGCAAACCACCGAAACAGTCAGGCAGTTAGGCAATGGAGCCACAGCTAACCAACGAAACAACTAACCAATCTATAAAATCAGCCAACTACCTATACAATACACAGCTAGTGTCTACCCATACAATGGTGGATACTTTGAAAACTCGCATTACAGATGCACGCATACAGACATAAAAACTATATATATAGTATATCCATACAGTTAGAGATAGAGGTATGCATACAGCCAGCCGAAAAACCGATGTTTGCACTTACTTATATATAATATATGAATGTAGAGTGCACTTGGACTCATCGTATAAGTCTTTATAAGTAAAACGCTCTATAAAGCGAACATTAATACTGTATATAGGGAGACTATATGTAGTTACAGATGTCGCTGTGCGGCAATTCGTGTAAATATCTCTGCAGAATATTGTATTTCCATCTGCTATGTGTAACCAGCGAATATATCTACTATATAGGTATACATATATGTATAGCTATAACAAAATCTATACACACAACCAATGTGGTTATAATCCCACTTGGTTTCGAAGCGTAATCATACGTTGAAATCTATGGAAACTATGAAAAGCTTTTGCTTGATTTTGGTTTCTTTCTTGTTTTCTGTAATTTTTTTTGCACAATTTATTACATTTTCTGCAAAATCATTACAATTTACTTTCGTGCGTTTTAGTTTTGCCTTCGGTTTGGGTTTCTACCATTTGGGTATGTTCAATTTACACTTTATTAGGAATAATTACGATGGTATATGGGAAAAAGCAGATAAAATAAAATGTGTTATGTATAATATATAGTATGGTAAGGAGTGTATATGGTATAAGGGAGAGTGTGTGTGTATGAAGTGCAGTCAGACGTAATCCCATTTGAAATTTGTACGGGTGCTGTGAGAGAAACCTAAATACACACAAAAAAAAAGAAAAAAAAGCGACCCAAGCCAGGCGTATGCCATGCAGAGTATAAATAATGATGGGTTTGCTTGGATAGAGATGGAAAAGATGGAGTTGGATGAGCAACATAAAGTTGAAAATAAAGCTGAAACCAAAAAACACCAAAAAACAAAAAAAAAAAAAAACGAATGCAAAAAACACACACAGAAGACGAGCAAGAAAACCAGCACAACAACAAAAACAAGAACGTATATATAAAGTACACAGAGTATGACTATTGAAATTCAACGAGCAAGTAAAACTTTTCGAACAAACTTTAATGTAGTAATTGAAGAAGATGCCAAAGCGAAGCGCACACAACGCTTATATCATATGTATTGCGTAATATCTATACAAATATAAATATATAGTATATATAGCTATAGATGTTATATGGAGCATTATTATATATATATGTAGCATAATGTCGACTATAGTCGACGAGCGAAAAACGACAACGCCGAAGCATTATTATAATGTATTGGTTTGTGCCGAGGGTTGGGTCTTGGCGTTGAATATACCATTTTGGTATAGAGCAATAATTTCCACTACTTGTTTTTATATTTTTGCACTAACGTTGCTCTGTGTAGATTTTTCTGGTATACACATTATAGAATTTTGTTGCGTGGAAATTATCAGAGAACATGCAGAAAGCAGAAGAGACATCTTATGAAGAATTCAAATTTCATATTGATTCTTTGACAAATGATTCTATACAAACAGATTTACGTATGTACATAATATATACATTTTATATAATAGCTTTTCAATTCATCTATTAGAATCCGAACTCTGCTTATGTCATTAGCGATAAGGAACGAAAGAAAAAACGAAAAATGTGCAAAGATAAAATTTCATAAATGGAATAATTTGAAGAAATATTTATACTAGGCACCAACGAAATAAGATAACTTAAGCAGGTACTTTGTATGCGAATCTTGGAAAATTTGTGTATAATCGTTTTGCCGATTTGATTTTTCTGCACTTCTAGTAATTTTGAGCTATCGACAACGGAATTAAGTAAAATATACATATATAATATATCTTCAATGAAACTCGAGAACAAATTATATGCTTTCCGGATTACACGCGATTTCCAACGGCCCTAAAACAAAGAGATTCTCTACGCTGGAGTGATTGCGGCTTTCTCTCTAAAAACAAATCTACTACCAGATCTTGCCCATACAAATGGCGGCGTGTAGGTTAAGTTAACAGGTAGAACCCAATAGTTATCTCACTTGGACAGCTTAGAACGCCGGACCGCTGTGATACTTGAAAAACTTCTATATACTGGATCATAAGAACCTTACAAATTGACAAATCGCTGTAAGTCTATCGCAAATTTGTTAAAGTTAGTTTCGAGCATGTTTTCTGGTTCGCCGAATGTAAGTTTACCAAGATGTTTGAGCCTCAGTCTTGCAAAAAGTAGACAATGGAGGAGAAAAAGCCTGGATGTTTTCTCCTCATCCACCTCCACACAACTTCCACAACTTCCACAACTAGCGTTTATCAATATTTCTAATCAAAATAATCAATAATACCTATTTGACAAGGTCTGGTAAGAACTAACACAATTGTGGCATGATGAACTTTGCTCAGAGCAAGTAGTTCAGTAGATGTCGTGCATTCTACTGTAGGCCAAAAGAATTTTGCAGTCGCACCACCAATGAAGATCCAACTCGGTCTCATTCCGATGTAAGCGGGGCAAGGGTGTCCCTTCTGGATAGCTCATCGGCTATGCAGTTCCCAGCGACTGCGCTGTGACTAGAAACCTAAACGAGTCTGATGATGAATTAACTGTATGCTATTTGTAGTGAGGGCAGACACTCTTTGACTAGATTCGAGTGCTCAATTAACTAGCACAACCCTAGTATTGCTGCTGTGCTCATCTCTCTGAAAGATGCTGCACTTCGTAACAGTTTGTCTACCGCCACCTTTAAAGCAGTCACTTCTGTCTGAAAAAGCACTACAGTGGTTTGGTAGCCTAAAGCTAAAATTCACTTAGAGCTTCTTACAGAAAACTCATCTTCAAACTTCGCTCCCAGCTTCGACCCATACGTGATAAAGCTCACTGCGCTTCTAGCGAGAAGCTGAGGAAAGAAAAAGTCTTTCCTACCAGTCTCTGCGTGGCAAAATCCAAGTTTCAAGAATGCAAATGAAGGAGAAGAGAATATCGGCATGTTCTTCTCTGAGCATTAGAGGACACTTCGCAGCATTAGTGATATTGTTGGTATAGTCTGCAGTGCAATGGGGAACGCAATGCCGGTGAGGAACGCTGTTGTTGTTGTTGTTGTTTTAACGGTTATCTAGTCCCCGTTAGGGTGGTCATTTGTGTTGTCGTCGAGGTCATCTAACGGGAGGCCAAAGAAACGTGCTGTTTCTACGGGGTCGGACCACAGGGAGGAGGGTGTTGGATGAATGAGGTTTGTAGGGCATGCAAAGAGATGGTCTGTATCATGCGGGGACTCGTTACATGCAGGACATACATTGGGTGTGTCAGGATCAGTTCTGGATAAGTAGCAGTTTAACCTGCTTTTGGCAAGCGTAGCCATTCCTCCATCTGAAGAATACACAATAGAAAATAATTGGCTTGACTTTTCTCTGTAGCTCCTCTACAGCAGGTTTTAAAACTTTAGACGCATTTTATATCAACATCTACTCGTAAAAAGACTGAGCCGAACAACAAGCGTATGCAACATTCTGTTACATATTGACTCATATAGACTGAAAAGAAGTCTAGCTTTGATGTAAAAAAAATATTGTTTTTGCCTTTAAACATAAATGTGTTACTTTTTACACCTTTGCCAACAGAACAGTGTTCATTTATGTTGTTGCTGTAGTATACTTTGAGCGTATACGCTATTTCTAAAATATCCGTATAAGGTATGGAAAACTGAGAAACTGGCAAAGTTTGAGATTACAAAACAGTCTAAGTATTTTAGCCCTTGAATGATGACTCAGCATTTTGTTTTTCCCGAATTTAATACCGGTTTAAAAGAATTTCATATATACTTGATTTAAGGGTAACACGCATTTTTTGTAAAATATACTGGTTTCGATACTCTCAAGTCGTGCTGTAAGATATTATCTTATCAACAAATGTTTTTGAGATAAGATATTACTTCAGGAAGAAATGGTAAGACCTCTAAACAAATAACAATTTTAATGTCTACATGCGGAATATCTGCTATTGGAAGCGTTAAAAACAGTAAATGTAAGAAGAATACTATAAAAATGTTGCAATGATTGTCAGTTTAGAAGAAACCCCAATTTTACATATGGAAACTGCTTATTAAGTGGAAAAGAAATTATAAAAAAATATGTTTTCCAAAAAAGTGCAGGTTTAAAGACTTTAGACGCTCGTTGATTTATTTATTTTCAACCTGCTACAATTATTATTACATGTTTACCAAACTGTAATATACATAATTTGCTCAGGTTCGTGCTAAGCACAGACACGCAATCTAATTTTAATTCAAAGACTCAAAGGGTTACATACGTATGTATATGTGTGTATCTGAAAAATTGAGGCACTAGCTTATGTATAAGTACAGAAACGGTCGGTCATGACTAAATCGACTCAGCTCGCCACGTTGATCATTTATATATAAACTTTATAGGGTATCTGAGCTTTCCTTCTGGATGTTTGAAGCTTCGTGGCAAACTTATTATAACCTGTTGACGAATTAATTAAAATGATTTCAAAGCTTTACAAAATAGTAAAATAATATAGATTTCAATGAAGAGTCTCGGTTTTTTCAACCTAGCAACATATCTCCAGGTCATAGGATCCATAAGATCCAGACAACTTTCAAGTGATAATCATTTCCAAATATCTTTCACTATCTGCAACAAATACATAGAATTAGTTGGTATTCCTTCAGCAATACTGAACGGATCGGCACATAACCTCAACTCCTTTGTAGCAGCGTACCATATTGAGATCATGTGCAATATATGTAGGTACAATTCCTTCAAATGTTTCAATTTTATTCCTATAATCCTACAATTGAAGGCCTCTTTGACGATTTTAGCAGAGAATTTTTCGATATCTTAAGTATCCTGATGTGTTTTTTCTAGGTTTCATAATTCTTTCTATCATTTCCCGCAAAGTAATGATATAAACAAGTGATATTAGTGTCAGCATTTAAATATTACTATTTTTCTATAGGAAGTGATATGTGATATCTGTATGTATTTTTAAATAGCATAATTTCAAATAATATACATAATTGTAAAAAAGTTGGCTTTTTAAATGGTTTATCAGTTTTGAAGCCGAAGTAGCACATGATAATACCTGATAAAAGCAAATACTGCATTATGTGATTTTTAAAATGCGAGTGTGTACATAGATGCTCATATACATATATGTATGTATAAGCAAATGATATACGTACATATGTATATTTTATTCAAAAAAATGGTCGTTTTGGTGTTTGTTTTAGTTTAAAATGCACTACCGATAATAAACACAATTTTGTTTCAGTCCTTTTTTCTAACAAATAGTTCAGTTTTTTTTTCATATTTATCACGTAAACAATTTGAAGTAGCACATACGCAATATTTACTCACTTTTTATTATCAATTCTTCCATTTCGATTGTTGGTGTGAGAATTTGCTCCAGTGGCTCCATTTTTATTCTTTCCGGTGGCAAAATTGTGTGTTGTTGTAGCTGCTGCTGCGGTTGCTGTGGTGGCGGCTGTGGTTGTGACTGCGATGCCTGTGTGTATGCACAACCGCCCACACTTGTTCTCCTTCCACTTTCACTAGAAGTCGGCATGCCAGACATACCGGCATTGTACGCGCCACCGGCGACAGAAGAAACATTGACATGTGAAGGCAAATAACCACCCACCCCGCCACCCGCAATGCCTACACCAACAGCTGGTGCTGTAGACGTGGCCGTAATTGCCGAGGCATTTCCACTACCTATATGATGGCCAGCCATATCAAGGTCAAAGCCGCCGACTCCGCCGCCGCCACCGTTGCCACCACCAACGAGGCTACCACCACTCGTGTCATATAAACAACCACCCCTACCTAGTGTATTTCCAAACATGCCAGGCATGCCATTACCACTCCTCATACCGGTGGCGGCAGCAACATGTGCATGTGCTGCGGCAGCAGCAGCATATTGTGCTTGTTGTTGTTGTTGTTGCTGCTGATGGTGATGATGTAGCTGTTGTTGTTGCTGTTGATATTGTTGATGCCATTGTCGTTGCTGTTGTTGCTGATGCTGCTGCTGATGATGATGGTGTAAGAGCTGTTGTTGATGGTGGTGGTGTTGCTGTTGTTGTAGTTGATGATGCTCAAGTTGTTGCTGTTGTTGTAAATGTTTGTTTTGATTTTGCGACATGGCGTTGTGGAAGTCAAAACACAACACTCACAACGCCGCCGTCGCACGTTTTCAACGTAGCCGGTAGATTTTTTCTCTTTGCCGCTCTATTTCTCCGCACTTTCTGTTTTGTTATTATTTTTTTTCGACTTGTTTACGCTATGTATTCGGCACACGTTTTCGTATATAATTCGGCTCGTGCTTCTTCTTATTCTTTGTCTCCCCCTTGCGCGCAGTTTTTTAATTTTTTTTTTTGTTTTTGCACGGCGCCTTATATACTTGGAATTTTTTGTATATGTACAAGCAGGGACCTCTGCTACCTTTTACATGTTAATCTGATTTTCACACACATTTTTCACAAACAAATTTCTGATTTTCCTTAACAAATTGCAATGCAAACACAAATTAACCACTTTAACTTGCAAAGGCACATAAAATTTGTTTTTATTCCTCAAATTTTCCACTATTTTTCGGCAATTTAAAAATTTTTTCACGAGACGTGCAAATTTTTCCAGCTAACACCATTAAGTTCTTCTCTCTTTTGACTAGTGTCATTTTTGACAATGGACATCGAATAGCTTTCGTGTAGAGTTGMCATGTACAAATGAGTACAAATTTTCAACTCTCCAAATTGAGCCAATGTTATAAATTTGTAGACTTGAGACATGTGTGCAGAGAATGTGTTTTATTATATTGGTATTATTATAATACACGTTCTCTGACGTGTGGATTATAGATAAATTGAAACATTTTGAAATTTGTGAAATACATTCAAGAATTAAGGCAATAATGAGTAGTTTAATAAAGATATAACTTTAATGTAACAACATGTCTGAAGATAGTAAGAAACAGCAAACACAAATATAGTGACTTCAAAATTTACGTTACATTCTTTCACGTAAAATATAGTGGATACATGAGTATAAAAAATACTAATATGCATTTCAAGTACAAAAAAACAAAAATAAGATAACACACATTAATAAAAAATTATGTAGTACAAAAGAATCACAAAATAAATGTAGTTTCGTACAACACAACAAATAAGTTCTCTTTGCCTCTTAAAAGTAACTGTTAAATGCCACTCTATGACAATTTCAGGTATTTTTGAAATTATTAATTTAGTCCATACAGATATTTTTTAATATATTCCCGATTTTCGTGACCACTTGTCCATATATCTTCGCACATTGCATTTGGCAGTGGTTTACGTTTGGGTACCACTGACATCAGTTGTTCATCTATGGCACAATTTTTGGAAAGCAAATAGTTATGTATGGTCACACAGGCGGTGACAATATTTGCAGCAATCTGGTGATTGTAAGGCAAAACTGTTTTGAGGCAACTATATTAATGATGAGATAGATATAAGTACGTATTATAACTTAAACTAGCAGCTTCGTGAAACCTACCGAAAACGGGATGTAAGCATAATAGTAGCAGTATCTAACACGCTAAGCATTGCTTCTAATAATGCATTAAATCGAAAATCCGGTAGAGATCTTGGATTTCTATAAGGATTAATTAGGATATCATCTAAATTATAACCGCGATCAGCTGGAAAAAACATCTAAATTTTTTAATTTACTACTAAGATTCTTTATAAGTATATATTTACCAATTAGCCATGCAGGTGCCGTTACAAAGAGATTTTTCATAATATCATATATGTGACTATGTTTCCAGACGAATATGTCACTACTTCCACCAGGCACTCGGGGATTCACATTTAAGAAACGATATTTGTTATCACAAACCTATTTTAGAAGAAAGCAATTCAAATTACATAACTATAAGGCTAATCACAAATACAAAATATTATTTACCACTTGAACATTAATTGCTAAATTGCCATGTTTGCATTTAAAATCTTGCTTTTGTGTTGCAGCCACTTTAGAAAGACGTACATGGAAACAATCCATAACACCAACTACATGCGGTATACCGTATCGAGAATTGAAACCGTGCTTAATATGCAAAGTCTCTTCGTAATTTGAAGGGAATCTGGATGTAAAAAGTTTTAAATTTTTAGTATCACCTATTATTTTATCTGGCGTGCTTACTCACACTATATAATCGGTGGCGAGAAAATGTACTATTATCTGGCATACCTCGGGCACACATCGTTGTAAAATACTTTCTGCGTAACTTCGAAAAGCATCTAAATTTTGTAATGCACCAAAATGACCATGCGCTAAGTATGTAAGCGTAGTTAGTACACGTAAATCGAATGGCATACGATTATTATCTAGCTCTGGACGATAGTAGGTACGGAGACAGAGTACAAGTAAAAAATCCTGGAAGAGCCACTTGTCGAGTCGAAAAATATTTTTAAAGCTAAGTCAAGTCGTAATAATATATCAATTAAGTAGGGTTTATAATAGGCTAATAAATAGGAAAACTTACTAATCATCCGATATGTCAAAGGGATTAGGAAGTACTCGTAATTCCTTACAACGCACAAATGCTATTACTTCTTTTGCAAAAAGCTTTTGAACATTCATTGTTGTGAAGCGACTCTCTTCGCAAACATCTTGTTTGTCCTGCAAACAATCAGTTTGTAGCCCACTAAATAGGCAAGTGGCCAAATCCAAATCCATTTGCGTAAATATTGTGTTTTAAACGAAATTCAATTATTTTCAGAAACAATTGATTGAACAATTATTGACATTTTAAAATATAATATGAAGAAATTCGAATTGATAGATGTAACGGCACATTTTCGAAAAAGTAAGAAATGTTGCCAGATTGAAAAAAAAACAAGAAAAACACTAACTTCGGTTGCGCCGAGCTATAACACCCTTCACAAAAGTTTCTATACAACTTGATTTTGATTGATATAGAATGGTGCGATATCTGCGGTTCTGAAAAATTATAACTTTTTAGAGAAAAGAGCACATGTGCTAAGTTTCAGATAGATATTTAAAAAACTAAGGAATCATGGATATGGTCAAATCAACTGAGATCTCAGCATAATTTTCAAAAGTTGTTTTTCTTATTTAATAAACAATTATTCTTATTTATTACACTTTTTAAATAAATATAACAGTTTCGCTATAAAATTAAGTTATTTTTGGTCCTCGTTCACCAATTTTTATTTTTAATTGCTCGCGTAGTTCCAATGCATCAGGCACATATTTTCGCGCCGCTACGTTATCTAGGACGTCTCGCAGTTCCTCTTTAACAACATCGACGCGTTTTTCGTTTTTCGCAGATATAGGTATAATACGTTCGATATTAATAAGTTTTGATGGTCTTATTTCTTCCGGACATTTTTCCAAACCATGCTCCAAATTATTGATAATTGGTTTTATAGCTTTGTAAACAGCGGAAGCACCTTTTAAATCCATTTTATTTACCAGTAACACGCACGGTTTATCTAACAACGTCTCGTCATATAGTTCTAATTCTTTGTTGAGCGCATAAATATTTTCCAAACAATCTCGTTTCGCATGCTGTGCACCTAAACAGAAGCCAAATATATCCACCATAATGAGCAGTAGACGAGTACGTTCGACGTGTTTCAAAAATTTATGACCCATGCCAATATTTGCATGTGCGCCCTCAATGAGACCAGGCAAATCAGCAAGGGTTATTTGACGTAAATCAGGATATTCTATAGTGCCGATTTGAGGACGTATAGTTGTGACTGAAGTTAAAATAAAAATTATTACTGTTACATGAATTAGCCTTACCTAGAACTTACATGGATAAGAGGCAATTTTCGGATTTGCGTTCGAAATAGCTTTGAGCAGTGTACTTTTACCAGCATTAGGAAATCCAACAAGCCCAACATCGGCAATCAATTTTAGATCCAATTTTACCGTACGATGATCACCAGGTGTACCTAAAAAATTATTACCCGTACAACCGCCTGTGCCACCGCCTGCTGCAATGCATGTTGCATTATCTTCATTTAAATCACCCAACAACTGGCCACTTTCGTCATATACTTGTATACCCGTTGGCACTTCGACACGCTCGTCCAAACCTCGACGTCCAAGTATGCGCACTTTACTACTGTCTTCACCACTAGAAGCAGCTATACGCTTTGTTTTGTACTTCTGTGCTACATTGCGCAGACTGACACCATCTTTAGCCACAAAATATACGCAGCCACCCTGACCACCAATGCCACCATATTTTGGTATGCCATTTCCTCCGTGTCCACCACGCACTGTCAAACGCAGACTGTCGATGAAAGCGTTACGTAGGTGTGCGCGTACAACCTACAGTAATTTAATAAGAATTTTACGCACTTATTAATGAAAATTACGCACCTTCCTTTCAGCTTTTAATAAACACTTAAATAGTTGTACCATTTTATAATTTTATTTCATGCCGAAAGATTTGCCGGTTGCAAAATAAAAGTGCTATGAGCAGCAAATTATAAAATTGACAAATAAAAATCAGCTGTTTTTGCTGATAACGGGTGAGTACATAAAAATGTTCTGCCAAAAATTCTGTCTTCTAATTGTTTTTAAAATTTTCTTTTTTCTATTTTATATATGTGTCAAAAATGTAAGAATTTCAATTTTGTTCAATCTTAAATTCGTACTTTGACTAAAAAGCAACGTTTGTGTTCTATAGGAATTATAAATTATGAAAAAAATGAAAAAAAAGTATTTTGTGTTTTCATTCACAACGTGGCATCTCTGTTTCACCACTATTTTTATCAACACGTGCTTACCGCTTATTCAATGCATTTTCATTGCAATTATTACAGCCGCACAAAACAATAGTAAACAAATGGAGCCTGGAATTTGCTATATAAAAGAGGAGTAAGTGATAAAATATATAAATAAATATATTCCAGTTAATTTATTAAAAATCATTTTAAAGGTATCTTGTACCCGAATTAAAAAACAATGCTGCACACCAAGATCCCGTTGAGCACGATAATAAAAGAAAATCTGTCGAAGATAATGCAACAGAGAATGGAAAACCACAAAAATATCAAAAAACGAATAAAAAAGAAAGAAAACGTGGTCAAAATAAAGTGAGTGCATGTTAAAAATATATTAACAAAAAATATTGCTAAAATCTATATCAAATTAGAACCGCCCAGTATTCAAGCAAGACAGTTCACTATTCTTATGTCATTCATTAATGAATGGTCCGGATTTGGAAAAATGTGCACATGCAAATTGCCGGTATGTGCATGATCTAGCTGCATACTTAAAGTCGAAACCCGAAGATCTTGGTGTAAAATGTCCAGTATTTGACGCTATAGGATTTTGTACTCGTGGCGTTACTTGCCGTTTCGCTAAAGCGCATCTGGATGCTGAAGGACGAAATATCAAGTCACCACATTATGACGAAAATAAAGCGCGCACAAGTATGAATGGAATAACAAGTGGTAAATTAACTTTTTCTGTTAATTTTTTGTATTTTTTATTTAATTTATTTTTATTAAAATTATATTATTGTTAGAACTGCAGGTGAGACTTCGAAAGCGTGAGTATGATTTCACACGCAGCAAACAATTAGTCAGCCAAGCCGACAAATTGCGTGACGAAAGGAAAAAGAAAGGAGAGGTGAATGACAGCGAAAATCCTGTTGAAGACACAATTGTTGAAGATAAAACCACTACTGAAGCAATTGTAGAAGCAGTGAACTCACCTGACACCGAGAAACCAATTGGTGCAGTTGTAGATGACGCAGAAACTGGTGAACGTGATATAGCGCAAAAGCGACCTGTCGATTTCGCCGAAAAACTGATACTTTCTCCTCTGACTACTGTAGGAAATTTACCATTTCGACGCATTTGCAAGGAATTTGGTGCAGATATAACATGCGGAGAAATGGCTTGCGCTGTACCACTTGTTAAGGGGCTCACTCAAGAATGGGCGCTTACGAAGCGACACGTAAGCGAAGATGTATTTGGTGTACAGTTATGTGGCAATAATCCAAATATAATTGCGCAAGCCGCACAACTGCTACAAGAGACTGCAAGTATCGACTATATTGATCTAAACATTGGTTGTCCCATTGAATTAATCTATCAACATGGCGGTGGTAGTGCACTTATGCGTCGTACAAATATATTGGAAACAATTGTACGTTCATGTTCAGCAATGTCGCCAAAAATACCATTTACAGTGAAAATGCGTACCGGTGTCTACGCCGACAAGAGTGTAGCGCATGAGCTTATGCCATTAGTGGAGGAATGGGGTGCAGCTGCTGTGACGGTTAGTAACGTAAATTTTTATTTCAAGCTTTTATTACATAACTTTCAATATTATAAATAGTTGCATGGACGTTCACGTGAGCAGCGTTACATGAAAAGCGCTAACTGGCAGTATATTGAGGAGTGTGCAGCAAAAGTAAAACATATACCAGTGATAGGCAATGGTGATATACTAAATTTTGAAGACTACATTGAGAAGAGTGTAGGTATATAATGAAATAAATTGTAATTATAAATATAAATATTAATAATTACTGTTGCTCAATTACTAGGAACAAGCGCCACACGTTTCTTCTGTGATGATTGGACGCGGTGCCTTAATAAAACCTTGGATTTTCAAAGAGATTAGGGAACAAAAGCCTTGGAATCCCACTTCCATGCAACGTTTTGATATTTTACGTACGTACGTTAATTATGGCCTGGAACATTGGGGCTCTGATATGAAAGGTGTGGAGAATACACGTCGCTTTTTGCTCGAATGGCAATCGTTCATGTATCGTTATATACCCTATGAACTATTGGCAAATCCGCCACAACAAATCAATCAACGTCCGCAAAAGTTTCGTGGACGTGATGAAATGGAAACGTTGATGAGCTCGCCCAATTCAACTGATTGGGTGCGCTTAAGTGAAATGTTATTGGGGCCGGTGCCGGCTGGTTTTAAATTTGTGCCAAAGCATAAAGCCAACGCATACTAGTAATAAACTAAAGTTAGAAAAGCAAGTAATTGCGCCACAAGTAAGCGTGCTTTAGTGTTATACATATATGTGTATATATATAATATTAAGTTTGACATTTATACCTGTATAATAACGTATAAAAAAATTTTAAATAGCATGAATTAAGTTTTTCAAATATTTTTGGAGTAGAAATTCTTAGCGTACAAACTAAAATTCTGTCGTTAGAGTAATAGTGTTGCAAAACGACTTTTTGAATGCTTGTAGCGTAGCATATTTGGTTTAACTGTGCTGAAACTTTAATATAGCACAATATTTAACTATTAAAAAACTCGCTTGTGAGGCGTAATGAGAATTGGGAAATTGGGGTATAGTAGAAATCGACTCAAAATCGTTTCTGTACGGTTTTAATTTTTTTTTAAATTATTTTACCGGAGTTCTAATACCCTTCACAAATAAAAAATCGGAATCTTTACGTATACAATCCAAATAACATGACATCAGTAACGGTAAATTGACCTTTGGCCTATGTAAGCTACATAGGGAGTGTAAGGAATGTCCTTAATTTTAATTAATGTAGTAAATACTGTAAACAATATTTTTTATACAAAATAGTTTTATTTTTTATTCATTTTTTAAACTACCCCTAATTTTTTTTAGTTAAATTTCTATTAATTTTTTTTTGCATTTTTCATTTTTGTTTTTATATAATTTTTCCATTGTCTTCACATTTTCATATAACTTAATCAGGCATCATCATCTTAGGCTAGTAAACAATAAACTTATATTGGCAATTTCTTAGTCAGTAATAAGTCAAACGTGAGCAAAACACAAATACAATAAATGTTTAGCTGTGTTTTCGCACCTAAACTTTCGCGCTTTTCAGCTACTTTTGCGCGGCTTGCACGTAACTCAACGCTTCCTCCACATCCTGCTTGGAACCGAGGAAAATGGGGCTGCGTTCGTGTATTTTCTGCGGCACAATATCCAAAATGTCAATGCGTCCATCACTGGCCAAACCGCCGGCTTGTGTCATCAAAAATGCCATCGGATTGCATTCGTACATCAGACGCAATTTACCGTTTGGTGCGGACTTAGTTGCAGGATAAATAAAAATACCACCATATTTAATGGTGCGATGTACATCGGCCACCATCGAGCCAACATAGCGTGCACCATATGGTTTACCCTTGCTGGGATCCTTCTTAGCGGCAATATAACCAAATACGCCCGCATCCCAATCGTAGGCATAACCCTCGTTAATCGAGTAGATTTTACCCTTTTCCGGTACACGCATATTCGGATCGGTCAAAATGAATTCACCAATTGCCGGATCGTAAGTGAAACCATTAACGCCCGCACCCAAACTCAATACAATAGCAGTGGCTGAACCATAAAGCGCATAACCGGCGGCAACAATTTTATTACCCGGCTGTAATGCATCTTGTATGGTGGGTTCACCTTCGGTTTGACGCCGATAAATGGCGAAGATTGAACCGATCGAGACCAAACAATCGATGTTCGAAGAACCGTCGAGCGGATCGAAGCAGACCACATATTTGCCCTGTAGTGTCAAGGTATAAAAGAATTGCAAATAGAAATTTGTTATTTTTTTGCATTAAATTATTTTTATTTGCATATATACTTGGCTTTTGCGCACATACATACCTGTCGCTCCAACTCCACCTCAATCGCATTTTCATTCTCTTCGGACACCAGCAGCGCCGTGGTGTATGACGATTTTAACATATTGATAAAAAGTTCATTCGAAAGTACATCTAGCTTCTTCACCTCCTCACCTTGTACATTGATATCGCCGGCTATGCCATGCAATTTGGCTATGCCAGCCTTACGCACCGCCGAGGCGATGGCCTTGATCGCTGTCTGTATGCAATTGAGCAATTGTGAGAGATCGCCGGTGGCATGTTTGAACTTGCGTTGCTCCTGCAGCACAAACCGCGTCAATGTCATGGCATTGGAATCGAACGCTTGACCGGTCTCCATATTCTCTGTGTGTGTGATAATGTCAAAGTGAAATTAGTGTTTGTTTGTAAGCATAAGTGTGCATATGTTTATATAAAAATTATGAAAAAGTGCAATAAGTGTTTTAAAAGTGTTTAAGCAGTTACACGAAACATACATACAGATACTATATGTATAGTTATTAACAGAAGTGGCAAAAACAAAAATTTGATTAGGCACAGTAAGTGGATTTACATACATACATATTATTCAAGTATAAATATTTTTTAATAAATGTAGATATGTATTTAGACGTTAACGTTAATGGCTGCTAGTGGTAGAAACAAATATTGGGAGAAGAGTAAAGGTGCGTTTAGAATTAAATTAGTTAGGTTGAGAAAAATTTTTATCAGGCATGTTAACAAGCACAATAATTTACAAAATTACACACAACATTTTGAAATTGCAGCTGCTTTGGAAAAATAACGGTTTAGAGGTGCATATAAGGTAGGAGAAAGCGTATGAAATAGGAAATTTCGCTGGAAGAAAAATATGTGAGGAATGTTTTTTATAAAAAAGTAGTATTGTATATACATACATACCTACATATGTATGTTTATGTATTATGAAAGAAATTTTTAATTAAATTTACTTAAAAAAAACTATTTTCAAAACAATTTTTAACAATGGAAAAATAAGTTTACTTTAGAGTAATGGCAAGATTTTGTTTTATAATAAT